>NC_140222.1:40569225-40756725 GCF_951802725.1 Rutilus rutilus
AGTTATAGGCCATTTGGAAATGGTTTACATGCTACTAATCCCTTTACTGCCAATCTTGCAGACATTTCTAGTCCTGCAGTGTCACGTATTGTTGATATGGGTACTTACTGAAGCAATGGTTTCCTGATTTAAAACATCATGTACTCAAATCTTAAATCTGTGTGCGCCGTCTAAAATAGTAACACCTAAAGCTAGATACCAGCCATGGCTTAATGAGATCACCAGGGCATTTAGACAAAAATGGAGGAGAGCAGAGAGGCAGTGGGAAAAAGATAAACTTCAAGTGTTTTATGAGATTGTTAAAAATCGTATGATCAATTATCAGCAGGCAGTTAAGACAGCAAAAGAGCAATATTTTTATCTAGCTTAATTATAAACATCCTCATGATTCGAAAATTGTATTTAGTACTGAATCTTTTAACACATATTTACCCATATCCCACTTCACCAACTTTTTGCAATATTTACTGGCAAGATTAAGACAATTAGAGCTAGTGTTGATTCTACCGATCTTTACCATCTAGAATTTACTCCTTGTCCTGCATGTTTTTCTCATTTTAAACCTCTCTCTCTTTCTCATCTTGTAGATATAGTTCAGCATTTGAGTCCAACTAATTGCTCATTAAATGCCATTCCCTCTCGTCCTCTTATCCAGGTTCTGGATGTTGCGGACCCAAGAATGTTATGTAACAAAGCAGTTTAGCAACTGGAATAGTCCCATCTTGTCTAAAGTAAAAGTGAACAATGATTTATTGCTTGCTGTTGACTCAAGAAAGTTAGTTGCTCTTGGTTGTCCTTGATCTTACAGCAGCATTTGGTACAACTGAAAATGAAATTATTTTAGAGTGTTTAAGGGTGTGTTCAATTGGCATGTTTGGTTGGATTAAAGCGAACTCTGGTGCGATTGCTCTGTTAGTGCGGTTCATTTGAATAAGAGTGAACGCTGCCATCCGAACCCTGGTGCGCACCAAACAAGATATGAAACCAACAGGATATGATGTCACAAGATGAGACCTTAAAAAGGATAGAATGCTCAAGCATACCTGTTTTTTTTTTTCTCATCATAAGCCACGTTTCCATTACCCTTCAAATTGCGCAAATTGAAATTGCGAATTGAAAATACGCCCGATGGAAACTCATCAATTTCGCAAAAACTCCCATTTATCGCAAAAAAGTTTTTACGCTCGCATGAGGTGGTTTTTCAGGCAATTCGAAAAAGAAATATTTCGCAAAACTGCAATGGAAACAGTTTTTGCGCATTTACGGGTCACCTGACGTAGATGACGCGGTGTGTGTGGACAGAATACGAGACAGAGTTCTTTATTAAACTCATATAAGACAAAAGAATTACAGGAATAATGGATTCTGAACCTCAAATAAATGCCACAATCAAGACCTCGAAGCAGAAATGAGGGAGAAACACCTCATATGTGCCGCTCACAAGTATAATAAGGGTCGTTCCTTACCATTAATGTTTGGAAAACACACATATGTCTCCTTCGATTAATAATAATGGCCAGTGCAGTGGCTGGGATACAGTACATAAACCTACCAACATCCGTTGCCATGTTTTTTGGAATGATTTTGCTTATCGCGAGAGGAAGTTTTAGTCGCATAACATCGGTTAATGGAAACGCCGTCATTTCACAATAGTTTTTTGTCGACATTTAGAAAAAAAATCGTAAAAGTTTTGCGCAAATCTGTAATGGAAACGCGCCTATAGTCGCGATGTTGCCCATTACAGATCGGTACCGGCATCAGAACCGCGTCTCCTTGCAGCAAATCTTCATTTGTATGTGTGACGGAGGGATTGCTGCCGCTGTTTTATCTCCTATATACATTTTATAAGCTCTTCACGAGTTCTCAGCTGGCTACGCACCTACAACGAGCACATTTAGCCCTGAACACGGGATTGTTTTGGATGCTCTGTAAGTTCCACCGCAAAATATAGCTACGTAATAAAAGCAGACCAATCATGTTGTGAACGTATCCCTATGCCTTTAGGTTCGGTATCTTTAGGGTCAATGTTAAAATGCCAATGTGAACGCTAAACCGACCAGGACTAAATGTTTTTTTCAAACTGCAAGTGTGAACACACCCACTTAGGGTGAGTGGGGATCTGGAGAAATGCCAAAAATGGTTTTCTTATTTAAATGACAGCAGTTCTGTAGTACAATTGATGTTCTGTTGGTACAACTGGTGTTCCTCAGGGGTCAGTTCTGGGGCCCATATTGTTTTCTTTGTACATGCTACCACTCTGCATTATTTGTCTGAAATATAATGTTGCTTATTGTTAAGCAGATGACTCTCAACTGTATCTTTCGTTTGACAGCAGATGATGGCTCTGCATTAAAAACTCTGATAAATTGCTTAAGTGAACTAAACTATGGATGGCACATCATTTTTTTTACAACTTAATGAAGCCAAAACAGAACGCCAAGTGCTCGGCTCCATTATGTCACCCGCGCATATACTTACTCATCTAGGCCCTCTTGCATCTAATGTATATAAGCAAGCAAATAATCTGGGAGTGATCTTTGATTCAGAGCTTAAATTTGATAAGCATGTAAATGCTGTGCTGAAGCCTGGTTTCTATCATTTAAGGCACATTGCAAAAATAAAACCCTTTTTGTATTTTAATGGTTTGAAGCAGGTTATACAGGCTTTTACATTTTCAAGGTTGAACTACTAACTCTTTGTATCTGGGGCTTCCTCTTGTTCTATTGAACCGCAACTTTTACAAAAATGCAACAAGAATAGGCTTTTGACTGGGACCAAGAAGCAGGTCAATGCTAGTCTGGTTGCATTGGCTCCCAGATAATTTCAGGACGGAGTTTAAGGTTTTAATGTTTGTTTGAAAGGCCTTGCATGGCCAAATATTTTTTGGATCTTCTCCAGATTTACCAGACAACAAGGCCACTGAGGTCATCTCAAACATTACTTTTGAAGGTCCCAAAATCTCGCCTAAAGTCCCTAACTCTAACCCCGTCTCTGGAATAACCTACCTTTGGATATTAGACGCCGGTCGTTTTAAAACACGTCTGCGGGCATATTTACTTGACCAGGCAATATGGCTGAGTTAGCAGTTGATTGCAGCTCGTCTTGTGTTTTAATGTATTTTTGTTCTGATGTTTTATGTTTTTTGTTATTTATGCTGTTGAAATGTTGTTTTAATGGAAAGCACTATGACCTTTTAAAGCAATTTCAGAACAAATACATAAATATCTGGATATATATCCAGGTATCATTATCATAAAAAGGCTGAAAAAAGATTATATTTTAGCCATATAGTATACTTGTTTTAGCCCTTGCTACTACAATGTACATGACAAATGTAATTCATGAAAGCCTTCCTTGGCTTCCTCGGGTGATTTAATTAATGACACAGAAGATATCAACATGATATGTATGCGACTGTTTATTTTAGGATTAAAGGCTTTAAATTTAATATAGCAACTGTAAGGGTATAGGGTTTAACTTCGGATTTAAATGGGGTCCATGATAATAAGGATTCTTGATTGTTACTTTCCTAGCTTGCCTTGCCTTAAAGATTGCCTCTTTATAGCTTTAGACTAGTGTTTCCCAAACGCGGATTGACAGGATTGTGAAAAAAATCATTTGATTGTGAATTAATTCATTCATATTTAATGTGCTACATGGCCTTACTTAATAATCCTGTCAGGTTTTAATCTTATTGGTTCTATAAGATGAAAGTAATATCAAGCAACAAGGCAAACTTGGCATTATCTCATCGGTCATCTAAAAAAAACACATTATTAATTTGGTTTCACAGTATTTTAATTACACAACGTTTATTAGTTATATATCCTGTCTCTCCTAATCAGGTGCACATCAGGTGTCTACTATCCCCCACCACGGTTAATCAAACACCGACTGCTAACTTGTCTAACCAGATGCCAACTACCAGGGCCTGAAAACGCAAACTTTATCGTCTCTGTGTAAAACTACAAAAATGTACAATTTAATACAAAACATTGACTATTTCCTGAAAAAAAAAAAAAAATCTTAGATGGGTAAAAACATAAAAATATATTGTACATCCTTCTTATTTATCCTCACCTAGAGGACAAGTTAGGTAACAAGTGGCTCATCTTACCCCCATCTCCCCATGTCCAAAAATCCATATTTAAAAGCCCACCAACCACCTGCAGTTTGGTTTTATGTGACACCACATACCCATCACAACCTCTGTCAGCGTTACTAATGTAAGAAAAGAAAATGAAAACACTGAAAATTGATACATGATTGAAAACCTTTCTGGGAACTGTATTAAAAGTGTCGACATTCCAATCTATATTAAGTGCATGTTGCCATTTCCTGAACAATAAATCCCAATAAAAAGGCCTAGCTTAGTAGTATAACATGGGTGATGGAAATGCTGTTATGGCCAAGTCAGTCTAGGCGATTGTCTCGGACGCATTAAGGAAGTTCTGCGTTAGCTTCAGACCATTCCTCTTAGTCTTCACAGCTCACCTTTCTGAGGCCCGCGGTGAATCACTAGCGTCTACGCTAAACGTTTCGGCAGCAAATAAATCTCCATTCCTTTGTCCTGGGAAGTCGTTTATTATCTGACTAGCGTGTTGCTGCTCTGTGGGAATTCTCAACCGCTACTTGAGGTCAAAGGTTACGGCTTCACAGTGTAGCCGCTTCTAAAGGACATGCTAGCAATCCTATCCTAAAAGGAAAGCTGAAGTGTGCACTTGTAGTGTACTTCAAATTTTAAACATATATTTTGAACAAACTGCACTTGCAGATAAAATAATATAAATGAAATAAAAGGCTACTTAAGTGTACTTAAAGAGAGTCATGACTGTCTATTAACACTCAAGTACACTTAAAAAGTGCACTTTGTAATTAAAAACATTACTTTAAAGTAATCATTGTTTAAACAATCTTTTGTCATGCTTTAACATACTTATTTTGATGTGTGACTAACATACTTAAGCACATTAGAATTTTAACTGTAGTGTTATTTGATATTGCACTATTTAAATGCACTAAATTGCAACTTCACCTTTACAAATATATTTAAATGCATCACATTCAAGTTTTAAATAGAAATGACATTAACGTATATTTTATAGTTTATATTCGGAAGATGAAATTACATATTCAAATTACATATAATTTAAAGTAATTTTTTTTAAGTATAATCCACTTGGATGTTTAAATCATTTCAACTTAAATTATATTAAACTGACTTGAATTGAATCCTGTATATCTTGTAAAAAGAGTAATGTATAAACATGTTGTCATAACTTATTGATCACATAATTTTTTTTACAGCGTAAATGTGTACTTAAGTAAATCAAAAGTTCAACTAATTGCATTTAATATACATTTAAACTATAACATTTTAATTTAATTGCAATTAACTTACTTGGATCTAACTCAATAAAATTAAGACAACATTTACCAACTACTTTTTGCAAGTTTAGTGAACTAACTGATATTTTGAGTAAGGACAACTTAATAATATGCATTTCAATGTATGTGAAAAGATTATTTTAGTTTTCAGAAAAAAAAAGCCAATAAATTGAGTACAATCAATGTAAAGAATATCAGCATATTGTACACATTAGACTTAATTAAAATAGGTAACATTTAAATAAATTTTAAAAAAGCTAATGTCCTCTGATTCATTCATTTTGACCAATTTGCCCTTTCTTTGTTTTTTAAGTGTAAACGGCTTCAAATAATTAGTTGCTATTGTGTCAGTTTCCAACATTTATTAAATCATTGCCATATCCAAACAGTAGCAATGAGCTGGACAGTATAAACGATCAATAACATCTGTATTCATGCATTAAAGAAAGCATGCCCTCAGCTAATAAAGTGCAGGTTAGTGGAACACCTTCACAGTACAGTTTCTCACTGTGTACATACATAATGTTACAACATTTTAAAATCAACAGGCACTTTAGTAACAATTCACAAGCCATGACCTTGGGGCTTGGTTTTGGGCGCGAAAGGCCACGAAAAGCCTTTGAAACACCTCAAATGTTTTGGAAAGCTTGGATTGATACTCAAGATTAAGTGCACATGTCCACCCAAGCAGTAAGCAGCATGCTTTGGCCAGATTTCCAAGATTGGTAAGGACTGGTATTCCCTCAATGATGATTCCCACTGCATCCGGTTCACGGCAGACATAGATGCTCATATTCTTCATTTTCAGGTCCTCATGTACAGTGGTCTTACCCTTTGAGATAAAAGATGAAGTATTTAAGACAAACAATCTCATCTGTTGATGAAAAACAAATCCTCCACCACTACCTGCCAAATGCTGGTTCAGTCAGTTCACATTAACAGTCAGCACAATGTAAACCTGTTCACCGGACTGATCCAAACCTGCTTTGGGTCTTCACTCCAACCCTGTAATGCCATCATTACCATAGGTCTGTATTAGTTTTTCTTTATTATTCATTATAATATATTAATAGTAATAAATAACAAAACAAATTACAACTCAATTGATTAATATTGTACCTTTGTAATCACTTTTGCCCCGCCTGTATCAGTTCCATTAACAAGTTATTGATGCGTTGACCAGTTGCTCCTCCCTATAGGAGCTTTGGGATGTGCTCATCCAGCTGTGACAGAAACATTGCTTCCAGGGGATACGCAGAACTCCTCGTTTACCTGTAAGAAAGCAAATGTTGGACTGTTATTTAAGGGAGTTTAAAGATTAGCAACATTTGCAAAAAAGTGAGTCTACTATCTCAAATCCAAGTCACAATTTCCAAAAAGTTCTCAGAAGTGAGTAGAGTCAAGGGGAACTGAATGATAAGTCACTTACCTGGAATGGTTTGAAGAGGGCAGGCCATCTTTCCTGAAATTCTGCCACACCAGGAGACTTGGCAAACGCTTCCTTCAGTGGCACATTAATCTCCGACCGACGCTAATCACTCAGCTAGCTGTGGCTTCGTGTGTGTCTGTGTGTCCGCGAGTCCACTGCCAAACTATGTCGAAGCCACGACAAGTTACAAACACCTCTGAAACATTAAACTATCACACAAAGACAACGTTACTTACACAACGCACACACACGTAGATTTATACAGTATGTGGCTCAAGTTAACGCAGACTGATCTCATGAAATGGCGTATGTATGACACGCCAATTCGTATTTCCATTTTTTGGCGTGCTATCAACACGCATAATCGCTTTTCAGCGTGTTTATCAACGCCGTTGACTTAACGTTACATTACTCTCTATATATGACTTACCCCAACCCCGTCCCTAAACCTACCCGTCACTGGGGTTAATACCATTTATGAGTCTTCCCCTACCATCCTAGTGAAAAAATATCGCTCCCCAGATGTAGATTTACATTTTGCTTCGTTTCGCTCGGACATTTAACGGCGTAGACATACACGCGGAATCACTCGGACATTTAACGGCGTAGACATACACGCGGAAGATGATGGCGTGGACATACACGCGGATAGCTCAAAATGCGTATAGATAACACGCCACTTGACTTGAAAGTGGCGTGTATGTTTACGCAAAGTCATGATGTCATGTTGGTTAACGAACTGTTTGAGGTAGAGCACATTCGAAGTTGGCGGTCGCAAAAGTTTGTAGGAAACAGAGCGACGCTTTTGCAGATTGCGCAACACAAACACGTTAATTAGGGTAAAATCTAACTTTTAACAATACAAAGAGGTACTTACATGAGGTACGTGAAGTATGAATTATCCGGCTCCGTGGAAAACCCTGTTGGAATAAACTCCTGGAACAGACGAGAGCGAAGGATTCGGCCGGGCTTGTTCTTCCGATGCTGCGGGTGGGCGGGTCGTGTCTTTTTACGTCTGATATAAACTTTTAAAATGAGTTTTGTACAATCAATTTATGGTGAAGTCCAATGCAATTAATTTGATTATAGAAAATATTAAGTTCCGAAAATATTCACACTTTTTACTTATTGATAACTCAAAAAACAAAGCAAGAAAAATAAATTAATTTATTGGAATAAATATCGTTTTTAAAATGAAGTCATATGGACACTGAACGACTTCGTTACGGAGCAAATATGTGACCCTGGACCACAAAACCAGTCACATGGGTCAGTTTCTTTTTAAACTGAGATTTAAATTTAGATTTATACATCATCTGAAAGCTGAATAAATAAGCTTTCCATGTATGTATGGTTTGACAATAAGACAATATTTGGAAACTGAGGATGCAAAAAAATCAAAACATTGAGAAAATCGCCTTTAAAGTTGTCCATTTATGTTGGCGATTGTGCTGCATTCACTCACAAAAATAAATGTTTTATATATTTACGGTAGGAAATGTACTAACTATCTTCATGGAACATGATCTTTACTTAAAGGGTTACTTCAGGATTTAGCATTAAGCTTTGTATTAGTAGAAAACCTGTAGTATTTTCGAATTACCGTGCTTTCCACCCTCATATCCCCCTGAGACAAGAGATTTATGTATTTTTTGTCTGGAAAAAATCCTCCAATGACGCAAAAATCGTAATTTTGCGTCATCTGAGGATTTTCTGGACAGAGGCTAAAGACTACAGCCAGTAGGAGGAGCATGTTTTCAGCCCGCCCATACAGGGTGGGATCTCACTCACAGAATGTACACACAGTCAGCCGTCTTTCTGTGGAAGCTAAGCTAGCAGGCTCTTGTTCTGTGGAGAAAGCTGAATAGTAGGAGAAAGCTGAGTAAGTAACCATCCTCCTTTTCCCGGACTTGTCCGGCGGGCGAGATCGTTCAAAATTTCCGGGATTCGGCTTTTGCTTTCTGCGGTCGCTATTCATTGTTCACATGCACACCATTTGTTTCAATCTAACTGAATTCATTCCGATTGGTGAATTTGAATGTAGTGTTTACATGAACGCTAAACAAGTGATCGGTTGATGTGCGTTTTACCATTGCTAAGAAAAATTCCCGCTCCTCTGTGAGAGATGCGAGACCCGGCGCGTCTCAGTAATCACGCCACCGGCCTCGCGCTATTCTCCCGCGGCCGTCAGCCTCGTCCTGCTCGCCACAGTAAACATGATGAATGGCGACTGTAGAACGCAAAAGCCGAATCCCGGACATTTTGGACGATCTCTAAATCCCTCGCAAACTCATCACGTAGGCTAGCTTTGTTGTTTTCAACTGCAGTGCGCACTCGTACCGGTAGGCGTGGCCTCCTAAGGCAGCGAAGCAAGTGCATTCTGGGAGTTGTTGTCTTTCATCCACATAAGCCAAAAATACATTTTCTGGCTTTTCTCAGTCTAGAAAGCTCCAAATTCAAAAATTTCTTCACATTTCTGCTACTTAAATGACCTATTTTAAATACACATTCATCTTCCCAGAGGTGAAGTATCCCTTTAATATCCTCATGATTTTTGGCATAAAAGAAAAATTGATAATTTTGACCAATACAATATTGTTGGCTATTGCCACAAATATAACCATGTGATCCTGGGTCACATATGTGTATATTGTGAAAAATATGTATATTATGGCCACGAATGAACAATTCATAACCCTGATTTACTAATACATCATGCGCACGATATAATAATTTGTTCCATTGTTTTGGTGAAATCAAAACGAGGAAACTAATTAGTTCAAAGTGGCCATGGTTTACTCAAACAAGGGAAAACATAAATCGTACGAATGAATTATTAATTTATGTCCGTTTGTCACGTGCGAGGCTCTGTGCTAAAGTGTACTTTTGTTTGTTTCTTTTTTTTACCACAAGGGCTCGACGTCCATATGAAGAGATAAACAAAAAGAACAATGAACTAAAAGTCAGCTATGGATGCGACTTCTGCGTTCAGCATCTGATCATTGTTGTTTAGGTTATAGCTGATGGTGCTTCTCTTCAAATATGTTCCTTCTTCATTCTGCTTGAGTTTCTTCTTTACTGCAACCGTAATGACTGATGCTACTTATTTCAGTGGAAAACGTTGGAGTCAGTAATAATTTATTCTGTTGAACAGCATTTAAATCTTGCTCATCCAAGCACGACGATGCAACTTCAACAAGCTGAAGCGAGTCCACCTCGGGGAGGGGAGGGTTTGGTATCGCTCGCTCGCGCCGGTCCGCGGCCAGCCAGCCATTGATGCGGCCTTGGTGATGGTTTTGAGGCCTGGTGGAGGGACGAGCTGACGGCATGCAGTGCTTTCTCACACCCCAGGGCCTCCGGGGGCCTCTCGGGCCCCAGCTCTTGGCAGGCGGAGCGGCTCCAGCGGTGTGTCTCCTCGTGGCGTGTCTGTAGTGCATCCAGAGCTGGAGCTGTGCTCTGTCAGGGAGCAACGCTGGCTGCAGTTTGATGAGAGGCAGAGAACGAGGCGGCGGAGGTTTTATGTGTGTGTGTGTGTGTGTGTGGGAGGCTGGGGACTTGCAGGCAGCAGGGACTCTCACACATATCAAACGTTTTTTTTTTTTTTTTTTTTATGCTTTTTGTGGCAGAGGCATCCAAAAGTACAATTTTGGACAGTTAAGAAACAAATACAAATGTCTGAATGTCTTCGCGTTACATAAACTCCACTTGGTTTGATGTGTCGTTATGTAAAAGGAATAGCACAGGCACATTTTTCAAACAAAACATTTCTCAAAAAAGGAAAGTTTGTTTGGTTTGAAATAACTTCAGTAAATAGTGATTAAAATGAGAAAAGTATTGTGAATAAGACTGACAACCGAGGATCGTGTTTAGAACTGTCTTTTTATAGCCTGACCAGCCAGACCCACATCAAGATGTTTCAAGAACTCACCATTGGCAGGACTCGATCTGAGGGGCGGGATAACCGGTTGTCTTTCAAATTCCCTCTGCACGCAATAGGATAGCGCTACAACCAACCAGAGCGTTTGCCCACCAGCGGAGCTAGTTGATGGGTTAAACTTTTGCCGTATCCGGTCGGCAAAACTCAGAAAGAAAAGCTTAACTCCAAGTCTTCCAGAGTCAAAAACCCAAACCCATCTTCTTTGTTTTCAAGTGGCAGGGAATTCACGCGGAACCATCGCAACTCTGCCGTCATTATGTTAAGCCCGCCCACCAACTCTATACACGATGTGATTGGCCTGACTAGAGTTTGGTTTTTCCAGCTCGTAGGCTGTTAACAAGAATACTACTTCAGTCTTTCTACTTAAAAATTTTCATACAATATTTCAGTGTATTAAAGTCACCATAAAATAATGTCAGCCCAGATCCGGCCCACATCTGGTACACGTAAAATCCACATGTGCCAGATGTGGCCCGGAACTGGGCCGAGACTATGTTGTGACTATGTGTGAACCCGTCAATCACATCAGATCCACCAATAGCAAACCACAACCATCCAATCAATTCCCCACAGACAAAATCAAGCCCACCCTACATTTGTTCTTGTTCCAGAAGCAATTTCAATCAAATATACATCACAACAGGGAAGAAAAGATAATCACAAATTCCATTTCATGCCGACTTTAGCTTATTTTGGCATTCTTCCGATGTGGACGGAGTACTGAAACACAATTTACATCATTTACAGTGCGAAACACACAGCCCAACCAGTATAATCCAATTCCCTAATGATGACTCTTTATGAGCCAGTTATTTTTAGTGAATCAAAAACGCACAGCACAATCAGTGGAATCTGATTCCTGAATGAATTAAGTCTTATAAGGTGTTTGTTTTAGGGTATGTGTACACGTCAACAATGTAGTAAAAATGTACAAAAATGTAATTTGCATTCATCACGTACAGACGCCAAGGGTCTCAAAACGATCCCCGATCACACAGATCCGAGAAACCGAATAAGACGCTGTATTATTCATGTCAGGCCAGTAGATGGCAGTGTCACTTTGTAATGAAACACTGCGCACCTATAGACTGAACACGTAATATGTACGCGCATGGCTCACTGTTTTCCCAAGTTCACATTTTTGTATGAGATGATAACAGTATCATTTTCAAAAACTTGCACTTTTTCCAAAGTTTGCATTTTTAGGCCCCTAAACCGCTATGTGTAGCTATGTGTCACAGTCATATATATATGATAAAAACGTAAACTTAAACTAATTACTTACTAGTTGTGGTAGTAAAATGACTTAAACTAAAGCTGAAATAAAAAAGAAAGGTATTTGTAAAAACAAACATTAAATTGAAACCTGAAAATACAAAACTTTGAAATAATTAAGTTAATTAAGTCTCTTCTCACAAAAGTTGAAATTATTTGATAAAAAATACAGTAAAACAGTAAAACTGTATGTTATTACTTATTTCATTGTATGTTATTACAATTTAAAATAACCGTTTTCTGTTTTAATATAGGCCTACTTCAAATGTCATTATTACCATTACTCCAGTTTTTTGGTGTCACATCCTTAAATTCAGAAATTTCTAATTAATGTCAATGTTGAAAATCAGAAATAAAAACTATAGTTACCGAAAAAAAAGAAAAAAAAATAGGCCTACTAGCCTTCTCTTACTATTTTTTACCATTGAAAGATATGGGGAAAATAATTCAAGTGGCTTGTGTCATTTTTGTATGGCATTCCCGATTACATTCTCTCGTTACTTACCTCACATCACATCATCAAACATCACAATGAATTTCCTGCTAATTTCTCATTCATTAATTCCCTATCAATATTGCAGCAGAAAATATCACAACAATCCATCACCACCAAGCCAGCATTATTACACGCCTGACGCACGAGGCACGCGTGTTCATCACCCATTGGGAAAGTGCTGTTAGCCTATATAAATGAACAACAAACAATAGCAATATAGCCAAGTCTTACCTTGTGGTAATCTTGGTATTATTTCATTTGAAAAGCAATCATAAACCAAGATGCGGTGCAGCACAGCTGTGAGAGCTTGTTCCCGCCGGCGCTCACTGGAAGACTACTTTACCCGTCATTGCTTGAGAACTACATTAGACTACGGCAACTCAAATAGCTCAAAATAGGGGCATGTTTTTTTTTTTGTTTTTTTTTGTTTTTTATGGTGACTGCGTTAAAAAATATGATAATGTGATAGGCTACACAGTTGTGGCCAAAAGTGATGTCCAGCCTGGGAAAATATAAATATTCACCCTTTATTAAATATTATTCAAAATGTATTAAAGATTGTGTAGGCTAAGCACATTGCGTTGTTTCTTGGAGTAATTTTTGTTTTTGCTTTTGTTTTAAAAATTATGAAATGTGAAATTGCTTTTGCAAAATGCGCCCAAAGAGTGTTTCCTAAGTCCATATGTTTTAGTCACAGCAGAATGCATTAGCATTATCTTAGCGAAGCATTTAAATAATGTCTGGACAGTTGTAATCCTTCCCTGCCATTTTTGACTTTTTGATCAGTGCCGCTTGAGCTTTGCCCTTCTCATTTGTTTTTGCCAGCTTTCCGACCGTCCTCCCAGCATGTCTTCCACCTCTCCTGTCCTCTCTCATCTCCATTCCAAGCACACGCGGTGTGAGGCTTCAGCGCGCAAAGGCAAGGACAGAGACCGCGGCTGCACGAGGACTAGCCTCACTCATTCATATTCACCCTCATCTGGCGGGGGCCGGCGGGGCCGCACACAGATTTTAATCAAGCCCCAGCCGTGTGTGAGAGGTGCTTTTAGTGCCACGGCCAAAGTAGTGGGCAGAATTAACATTTAAGAGTACATTAGCCATGCTGAATTTCCAACCTCATTACCACGGGACTGGACAAGTTCCTGCTTTCCTGCGATATGTGGAAATATTCCCACCGTCTACTAGCATAAGCTTGGGACGCGTGCATATTCATCGCTTAATCTTAATATCAATAAGTGCTTCAATTCACTATCCATTGAAGTAAATAGATATCGGTTGTGTAAGTAGTCTATTAAATCGGACGGGGGTATAAGAGACATGGAAAGAGCAGTAATTATTCACTCAGACTGTCCTCTTCAAAAGTCTAACACACCTACATTTGCATTTCATACATAAATAAAAGTATCTCTTCCAATATTGCTAGTTACTGACGAAAGCTGTTTGAATAAAACATGAATAACACTGAATTTTCGAACTGAGAGTGAGAGTAGGCTAATACATATTTTGTCCTGAACATCCGCAAACCGTGAATTATTTCTTCGATACTAGCTCAGCTACACTGTAAAGCCTTTTTTGAAGTGCTGAAAAGGTTGTGCTAACATTTTTTTTATTCCACTTACTTAATACGATATAGTCAGGTTATAAAGCGTTACATTTTCACAGCGTTGCAGAAGCATTGTAATGATGTGTTTAGTCCTCATTGTAATGTTTTAACCCTTAAAGGCATCAACCTTGTTAGTATTCCTCAATCTATTCATTATAACCAATTACCATTATAATAACCATTATCAAAACCTTTGCTTTAATTGGCAATCAGGGCTCAGATAAAGCTAAATTAAACATGTGGGGTGAATCAAGGCTCTATACTGGGTCCTTTTATATTTAGCCCTTATATATATATATATACATACTTCATAACTATATTATCTTATTTTTCCATCAAAACTGCAACATTGTGCATGTTTAGATTGACATGTGTTTTACATACATGTGTACAATATGTTTTAATCCCACTGAATGTATTGGCTTACACTGAGGAGGTCCATCTGTGTGCGCAGTGTGCGACTCTGGGAATATGTCACTTTAACAACAAGTGACAGAAACCCAATAGAAGTAAAAATGAATATATTTGAGCTGCTGTTTTTAAATTGGACCCTGTCGACTGTGAGAAGGGGCGTCTCATATTGCGCAGTGAGTGAAGCCATTTTGATCTACAGCCTTGATATCCAGCATTCTTCCAAAGTGACCCGCACATTAGTCACAGCTATCCGAGCGGAAATGAGCCCAATCTTTGGTAGTTGGCTGACGTTGAGAGTCCGAAGCCAAGGGTGACAGTTATGAGCGTGGGTGCCATCCATCTTTGGGCCGAGGTTATGTCGGGCACTGGTGAAGGGGTTTGTGGGATCTGGGGGCGCTGCTGATGGAACAGCCCGGTCCAGATGGCAGTCAGCCTTCACACCCGCATGCTTTAGCCTGGCAACCCCAGCCCTGCATGCCACGACTGCGCCCTGTGAACGCCAGCTGTCAGGACAGGCATGTCGTCTAGCTCTTACCTTCCTAGACCAGAACCAGCTCACTGGCAGAAACTACCTATCCAATATGTTTATAAAATATCATAAAATTATACTAAAAATTAAATAATGCTACACCGTTATAATGTCATCTATCTATCTATCTATCTATCTATCTATCTATCTATCTATCTATCTATCTATCTATCTATCTATCTATCTATCTATCTATAGGTCTTATCTATCTATCTATCTATCTATCTATCTATCTATCTATCTATCTATCTATCTATCTATCTATCTGTCTGTCTGTCTGTCTGTCTGTCTGTCTGTCTGTCTGTCTGTCTGTCTATCTATCTATCTATCTATCTATGTGTCTGTCTCTCCAACCTTATCTCACGGGAAAACGTACAAATTCTACGAGGTGGCTAATTCGTACGAATTCATACGACCTCACTCATACGAATTAGTACGATTTGTGCAAAATCGTACATATTTTACGAATTGCCCAATTCGTATGAATTCATACGAATGACCTACCCCTGACCCCGCCCCTAAACCTACCCATCACGTGGGTTTAGACAAATCGTACAAATTCGTACGAGTGAGGTCGTACGAATTCGTACGAATTAGTCACCTTTTTATCATTCGTACGAATTCGTACGAATTGGTCGTGAGATAGTGTTGGTCTGTCTGTCTGTCTGTCTGTCTATCTATCTATCTATATGTCTATCTATCTATCTATCTATCTATCTATCTATCTGTCTGTCTGTCTGTCTGTCTGTCATCTATCTATCTATCTATCTATCTATCTATCTATCTATCTATCTATCTATCTATCTATCTATCTATCTATCTATCTATCTATCTATCTATCTATCTGTCTGTCTGTCTGTCTGTCTGTCTATATGTCTGTCATCTATCTATCTATCTATCTATCTATCTATCTATCTATCTATCTATCTATCTATCTATCTATCTATCTATCTACCTGTCTGTCTGACTGTCTGTCTGTCTGTCTGTCTGTCTGTCTGTCTATCTATGTGTCTGTCTGTCCAACCTGATCTCACGGGAAAACGTACAAATTCTACGAGGTGGCTAATTCGTACGAATTCATACGACCTCACTCGTACGAATTAGTACGATTTGTGCAAAATCGTACATATTTTACGAATTGCCCAATTCGTATTAATTCATACGAATGACCTACCCCTGACCCCGCCCCTGAACCTACCCATCACGTGGGTTTAGACAAATAATGATAAAAAGGTGACTAATTCGTACGAATTAGTCACCTTTTTATCATTTGTACGAATTCGTACGAATTGGTCGTGAGATAGTGTTGGTCTGTCTGTCTGTCTGTCTGTCTGTCTGTCTATCTATCTATCTATCTATCTATCTATCTATCTATCTATCTATCTATCTATCTATCTATCTATCTATCTATCTATCTATCTATCTATCTGTCTGTCTGTCTGTCTGTCTGTCTGTCTATCTATGTGTCTGTCTGTCCAACCTGATCTCCCGGGAAAACGTACAAATTCTACGAGGTGGCTAATTCGTACGAATTCATACGACCTCACTCGTACGAATTAGTACGATTTGTGCAAAATCGTACATATTTTACGAATTGCCCAATTCGTATGAATTCATACGAATGACCTACCCCTCTACCCTACCCAACCTACCCACGTGGGTTTAGACAAATCGTACAAATTCGTATGAGTGAGGTCGTATGAGTGAGGTCGTCCGAATTCGTACGAATTAGTCAATTCGTACGAATTGGTCGTGAGATAGTGTTGGTCTGTCTGTCTATCTATCTGTCTGTCTGTCTGTCTGTCTGTCTGTCTGTCTGTCTGTCTGTCTGTCTATCTATCTATCTATCTATCTATCTATCTATCTATCTATGCGTCTGTCTCTCCAACCTTATCTCACGGGAAAACGTACAAATTCTACGAGGTGGCTAATTCGTACGAATTCATACGACCTCACTCATACGAATTAGTACGATTTGTGCAAAATCGTACATATTTTACGAATTGCCCAATTCGTATGAATTCATACGAATGACCTACCCCTGACCCCGCCCCTAAACCTACCCATCACGTGGGTTTAGACAAATCATACAAATTCGTACGAGTGAGGTCGTACGAATTCGTACGAATTAGTCACCTTTTTATCATTCGTACGAATTCGTACGAATTGGTCGTGAGATAGTGTTGGTCTGTCTGTCTGTCTGTCTGTCTGTCTGTCTGTCTGTCTATCTATCTATCTATCTATCTATCTATCTATATGTCTATCTATCTATCTATCTATCTATCTATCTATCTGTCTGTCTGTCTGTCTGTCTGTCTGTCATCTATCTATGTGTCTGTCTGTCCAACCTGATCTCCCGGGAAAACGTACAAATTCTACGAGGTGGCTAATTCGTACGAATTCATACGACCTCACTCGTACGAATTAGTACGATTTGTGCAAAATTGTACATATTTTACGAATTGTCCAATTCGTATGAATTCATACGAATGACCTACCCCTCTACCCTACCCAACCTACCCACGTGGGTTTAGACAAATCGTACAAATTCGAATGAGTGAGGTCGTATGAGTGAGGTCGTACGAATTGGTCGTGAGATAGTGTTGGTCTGTCTGTCTATCTATCTGTCTGTCTGTCTGTCTATCTATATGTCTATCTATCTATCTATCTATCTATCTATCTATCTAGAATAAAAAAAAAAAAAAAAAAAAAACACTACAAAGATTTCATTGTTTACAGCTGTGTATTTTCATTTGTTTAACAACCACCGGCCGTCTGGCAAAACCACATGCTTTGTTGAGGTTAAACAGTCAAAGTCCACATTTAATCCAAAATATGTAGATAAGAAGTACATCGTAAAAAAAAGAAAGAAAAAAAAGCACATTTCATCTGCACTGTAAAATGTATAAGGACTACAGCACTACAAGAACCCAGAGGATAAATCATCCATCACCAGCAGGGCATAGACCGATTAGTTGAAGGGAGAAGCTATCTTTCTACTACCGCCTGCAGGTGAACAGACCAGACAAAGACAAACCAGTCTATTCCAGTGCCCTAATGATGGGAGAGAAATCTAGTCACCCACCCCCACTACTGCCCTTCCACACACACTAACCACTAACACACAGCCTAGCTTAGAGACAATGCAAGTAGTGTGTGCTGTTTTGTTATGCAAACTCATTTCCAAACAGGAGCCCACCACACACATTCAAACCCTGAGCACACACATTTACACATAAACATCACACATAAACAATATGAATTGCCTTGCTTGTGCATAGCTTTTAGAGGACCACTACAGAGGAGACAGACGTTTGTCTTAACATCAATGAAAGGACAATGTTGTAGCGTAAATGTGGTGCACCGCAACTGTTGCTCCGCGCTGTTTTCTCTCACAGTGATTGAGTGCTACGCCGCAGAAATGGCTTTCCAGTGCCACGGTAATGGTTATAATGCACTCCAGTGGGCATTAAAGGTTTGAGGTCTTTTCTCTGTACCACAGGCCAACTTTGCCAGGGCCAGTTCCATTCACAAGTGACATCCGTAAACTCTTTTCAGAGAACAGGGCAAATAGCATGACAGATTTAATAGCTTTTTGGATCAATTCTTGCAGGGAACTAAACAAAGTGAACAGCTCAATGTCCTCGCGCTGAGAGTCGACCAATACACATCACGCAAAGCACAGCTAGAAATCAATGGCTGGAACCGAACAACACTCCATCGTGCAGTTCAGACCTCAGAGCTTCTGAAACTCTCGTCTTCCACCTCTCCTGTCCTCGCTCATCTCCATTCCAAGCACACGCGGTGTGAGGCTTCAGCGCGCGGAGGCAAGGACAGAGACGAGGACTAGCCTCGCTCAGTCATTGGAAGGAAGGCATCCAGCTAGTCTGAAATTCATTATGCAAGTTATTAATTTCACTGTTCTAACACCATGTCTAGGTGTTCAGCCAAGCCATTACCTGTATATGTATCTGTTGCAATGACAATTGTTTCTGTTTCTGCTTAAAACAGAAGTGTCAAAATTGGTAATATATTGGGTAACACTTTATAATTATTTTATATTTGTTAACATTAGTTAATGAGCAATATATTTTTACAGAATTTATTATCCTTTGTTAATGTTAGCGATTAAAAATGTTCATGTTCATGGTAGTTCACAGTGCATTAATCTTAAAATGTTAATGATTATTATTATTCGTTACATTTATATATATATATCGCTTTTCTGGGTACTCAAAGCGCTTCACATATGAATGATGATGCATCTCCACCTTGATGATGCGACGGCGGCCATATTGCGCCAGAACGCCCACCACACACCAGCTTATTGGTGGAGAGGAGACAGGGTGATGAAGCCAATTAGTATATATGGGGATGATTAGGAGGCCATGATGATATACAGAGGCCACTGGGCAAATTTGGCCAGGATGCCGGGGTTACACCCCTACTCTTTTTCCAAAGGACATCCTGGGATTTTTAATGACCACAGAGAGTCAGGACCTCGTTTTAACGTCTTATCCGAAGGACGGTGCTCTTTGACAGTATAGTGTCCCCATCACTTTACTGGGGCGTTAGGACCCACACAGACCACAGGGTGAGCGCCCCCTGCTGGCCGCACTAACACCTCTTCCAGCAGCAACCTGGTTTTCCCAGGAGTCTCCCATCCAGGTACTGACCAGGCTCAGCCCTGCTTAGCTTCAGTGGGAAACCAGTCTTGGGCTACAGGGTGCATATGACTAGTAAATGTTGAGATTAACAGTAACTTAGAGTAATAAATGCTGTAAAAGTATTGTTCATTGATAGTTTATGTTCATGTAGTTAACTACCGAGCCCCTAAAGGGACATGTGAAGGGAAAAAAAGTTATTTGATTATTTGTCAATGCTTTTGCGGAGAATATGGACGCAGTGCAGTCATGGCTAGGGAAAAGAGGCCAAGTTGGTATTTTAAGGTTTAGCGCCATGTCGTGTTGATCAATACACCATTTTATGTTGCATTTTTATTGGCTAGTCAGTAGATGTAGGTCGTATCAACAAACACACTGTGAGTTGATCATGCTAAATTTCTCACAAAATTATCACAGGCTTGCTTTGGTCGCAAGACCGTGACAACGGCCCTCTTTGAACTGGAAAAAAATGTAGGGCGGGACTTGAATTGATTGGATGGTTGTGGTTTGCTATTGGTGGATCGGATGTGATTGACAGGTTGCCCCGCCCTCGTCATCAGAGAAGAGAAGAGAAGAGATGAGCTGCAAGAGAGAGGGGTAGAGATAGAGTTATTCTGATTCTAGATTATGAGGCACAAAAATGGGGAAAAATTAATGATCTCCAAAATAAATAATTCACAATAAATATTCCATAAAAAATAGTCCATTTTGATTTCATGGTGACTTTAACCAAAAAATGATAGAATATTTGATAGAGTTCGTATTCATCTTATTCATGCCTTTCCAAATAATATTTTGCGAAACCCAACAAGACTTTATCGGTGGCAAGAGTAAATAACACCATGGAGCCATGCAAGGCTTTTCAATTAACTTTGAGTTTCAAAATTATTCACAGCAATTTTAAATGTAGAATTAAACAGTTTGCCAATCATCTCGGTCTCTTTGAGTCTAAGCATGCATGCTTCGCATCCATAATGCAACAGAGAAGCCCTGCCTCCCTGACCAGAGGCCTCTTTGAAATCGAACTCGGCGCTCTCGCCCCACAGCTAATTCCTGCGAGACGCCGGACGGCATCGGCGCTTAATGAGAGATGGCATTTCAAAGGCTTTAATTGAGAGCGATGGTGGAGTGATCCGACAGCAACCTGCTTTCAGATCGTGTCGAGGCTTTGTGTTGATTCAGAGGGAGCCCATCTCTTGATTTAATGCCACCCTCGGGGGCCGACGAGTGAAACCTGCCGTTTCTCTGTGAGAAGATCTGGCACGTTTAATCACAGGAGGTGGTCCAAGTGTTATTTACTGTACAACACGATTAAAAAAAACTCTGGAATATGACACAACATAAGCGATGATAGAATAGTTCCCCTTAAAATTTGTAATTATGCCATTATTTACTCATCTTCATGTCAAATGTTGCTTTCTTTCCTCTGTAGAATGCATTTTGAATCATTTCTGCTCACTCAGTTCTTCCACACAATTAGAATAAATGGGGCTGAAGCTATCAAGTTTCTAAAACACTGCAAAACCATTTTTCAGATGCAAATTTTGGTCTTTGTCTGAAATAAATCTGTCATTTGGCTTGTAATATAGCACAAATATTGTGTGGGACACTTTTCTGGTGCTTTTGCTTCCTTTTTTAAATTTGAAAGCTGTTTCTATGTTGCATGGAAAAGAGCGACCAGAACATTCTTTAAAATATCTCCTTTTGGGTTCCACAGATGAAGGTGAGTTGTGCAGGTTTGCATCGACATGAGGGCGACAGAATTGTCATTTCTGAGTGAATTCTTTAACCGTTAAAGACAATACAAGTGAAGTTAGTGAATGGTGACACTAAAATAATGCAATAAACATTGATTTAGCAACCTAAGATGTAACTTAAAACACTGACGTACATAAGAAAAATAAAACGAAAAACGACCAAATGTGTTTCACTGTAATTTAGAAGATTACATTTTTTACTTCCAAAAACTGTACATTTAACATGTAAATTACATCAAATGTTCCATTATCTATTTAGGTTTTTCACCTTATAGAGTAAGGGAACTTACCATTAACCAATTTACCATAGCATTTTTAGTCTTTTACCATTAAAATAATTTAGCATTAAATGCATTGCATACCAAAAAAAAACAAAAAAAAAACTCCAGACTTCCTAGAAAGTGCACTTAAAACAGAGATCTACAGTAAGGGAAGGTCATTATCTAGATGGGATTGACCCTCTAGCCCCTCTCCGTGCTTTTTTCTCTTTTAACCAGTCGCACTGGGATCCCACAGACTGCCTTTTAATAGGGATACCGCTCTGAATTTGCCTTTAGCGTCCCGAGGTTATGAATAACCAAGAATGGATTATTTAAGCACTATATCCTTTGTACAATCCCCTAGTAAAAACCCTCAGTAGAGTCAATATTTAAGATCCAGTTATTGATTGCTGGCATGAAAATTAAAAGCATGATCATTTTATCAATCATTATGTTTGTTTTATTGGATTTTCATTTTGGGAGGTCAATGGGGGTTCTACCATATATATATATATATATATATATATATAAGACATTAGACCTTGGTGGGTCTAACATGGGGTTAGACTTGGGTCTAACTTGGTGGGACCGGTCGTCTCACATCCTAACACAGAAAGCATTATTGAGCCTAATATGTCAGGCAATCACTCAGCAATTGGAATGAATGTGTGTCATGACTGATCAGGTGCGCAAGAGCACAAACGCTCCTCTTTGACAGACGGCACATGCATCGGTTGCAACAGCCACTTACGCTACAAAACAGCCAACGGAGGAGTCGATATGTTTGAGATCAGATTTCCTTTCAAGTTAAACCAGGCTTAAAAGTTTCCTTTCATGGCTGATATCCACTTCGACCAAGAAAGAGATAGAAGATACATATTGTGACAGCTCAATGCCAACACAAAATAGACCAGTGTGTCTGTTTTCGGAAGTCTATCAAACTCAAGACGGACCTAAAAGCAGCGATTGTTTCCTCGGGTCCTTAGCAATAGCAAGAGCTTTCACGATGGCATGTTTTGATTTAAGCAGAATTACTCGAGCTCAAGTCTGACAGTACCCGTGGTAGATCGGCTCTTGTGCACCTGGCTCATGGTTGAGCGCACCTGCAACAGCTCCAGCTCAGAGAACATAGAGTGTGTTTGCACTGCGATGGTGATAAGATCAAAACGTCTGCCGCATGTGGCCAGCAGGTGTGAGGTAGGCCTGATAAATGCCTTCAGAGACATGTTGAAGACAGGGGTTTTCATGGGTGATGGAGGATTACGGGCCGTTGGGATCTGATTTAGGAACCGTACACCTAGGTGCCGGCTGCTTTGGGTAAAGGTCTGTTTTACACGCATGAAAGGATTTTACGCCATCTGTGACTCTCATTTTCATCTACGTCACTTACAAAGAAGTACTGTTAGTACCGTGGAACAGTGATAGAAACAAATGTCAATATTAAAACAAAATTAAAATTATCGAGGTTCAAACAGTTTAAGCACATGCTTAAAAATATATTTTTTTTTAATTTAGCAAGCCTGTTACCATCTCAATCATAGATGGAAATAACCATATACAGCCAATAGAGGACATTTATATAGGATATATATGAATTTTAATGTTTTTTAACAGTTCATTGACCTATGGCGAACATGTTTTTTGAGATACGTCAATGTACACATAGACAATCATGGCACCTCGGACAAAGACACTGTATGACAATTTTCAAGTCAGTCAGACTAACGGTCGCATGGTTATAGCTGCTTTTATGTTGTTTTTTCAGATTATATCGCCACCAAGTGGTGAATCGCTGCAGATTTTTTGTTGGATCACAGTTTGCCAAAGTTGGTTTTTGAAATAATCTCCAATATTTAACAAACGATTCGATGGACAGCGACGGTCCTAGAGGCAAAGTTGCTCAGAAAGAGGAGTTCTACCATGCGGTATGAATGTCTTACGCAATCCTTTACGCACGTTAAAAAAAAATCGCACGATGGCCGATTTCTTTCGAATTTCTCACAGAGCCATGAGTCAAACAGGCCCAGCGACTTTCTTTTCCGATCGGCGTCCATTAACCTTGTCTGATAGCTGCTCAAACTTCATTGGCCGATGGCGGACATGTTTTTTGAGATACGTTAATGTACGCATAGACAATCATGGCAGCTCGGACAAATACACGGCATGCCAATTTTCAAGTAAATCAGACTAACGGTGAAGTAGTTGTAGCCATTTTCATGTTTGTTTCCTGTTATAGCGCCACCAAGTGGCCAGTCGCCATGTCCTTTTCAATGCAACCACAGAATGAGCTCTTACATGGGTGCGCCGAGTTTGGTGAAAATATCTCATTCCGTTCACGAATTATAGCCGTTTAAGTAAAAGTGGCTCCTCCCACTTCAAACGTTTTGGTGAACCGAAATGTCAACATTTTTTTTATGACTATTGACAATCAGACTCCAGAGCATCTTGACTAAATAGAGCTTTTATTCGTTTTTGACAATAAATGTTGGACAAGTGTGTTCTATTTGTCACTAGAGCAGCCGCATCTGAGCCAGTGAGTGCAATAAATACTTTTGAAAACTTGAAAACGATACCGTTTACGAAATGATACAGATACCTCTGTGTAAATTACAAAAACGTTAATTTGTGAAAACGGTGACGTCGTGCGTATGTGTATTACATGTTCAGTCTATAGGCGCGTAGTGTTTCTTTACAATGTGACGTCGCCACCTACTGGCCTGGCATGAATAATACAACGTTTTTAGTCCTTTTCACGAATTCGTGTGAACGGGGATTGTTTTGACAACGTTGTCGTCTGTACGTGAAACTTTTCAAAAACGCAAAGGAAAACAATTTCGTTTTTTAATTCGCCTTAAAACCCACAAACAGACATAGAGGGTGACCAATAGTAATGATTTAAGAAAAAAATTATAATAAAAAGTACATGGGTGATTATTAATTTAGGAAAACTTTTCTCTTAAGACGATTTTAATGGGGGAACAAAAAATCTTGTTTTAAAATATATATTATATGAGCTTATAATGTACTAATGCTTTCCATTTAATGTTTTTGTTTGTCTTTTAGTTTTCAATTTTCATGGAAGACTGCAGGAACAATGCTGAACATTCAGGGTACATTTTTGAGTGTTACAGTATATACTTTTACTATCACAATAGACATGACCATTATCTTGCTGGTATGAGATAGTACAGATAAATCCAGAAAAATAGCTGTACTTATATCATTTCATACTGTGACAAACAGAAACGAGCGGCAAGTGTGTATACACAATACAAAGAGACAGAATTGAATAAGAAAGAGCATTTTAAATATTGCTAGAATGTGATGTGCATATGCTAAAACTAATGGCATTGCACAGAACCATCAAAAGCACAGCCAATGGAGAATGTGGGGGTTGTGGACAGACACACAGGTTTTATACATGATATATTAGGCGTCTGGGGAGGGGGGACGCTCAATTGGGGTTAACATTGCAACAATAAAAAAGCTTTCAAGATGTGGACGACAGTAAATCTTAAAAGGGTCCCAGAAGAAAATGGCAATAAACATAGCAAAGGATGAATATTTCTCTGTCCCAAACCCTGCATCTGTCCCGTTGGCCTCATCGGCACATATGAAGCCCTGTAGCAGACTATAAAAAACATACATGTAAGGAATGATTCCCAAAACGACACAAGTCTGCTCTGTCACAGTGGAATGATCATTTTTCCAATTGTTCTTCATTTTCAGGGAGTTTTTTTTTTTTTCCGTGTCTGTACATCTTTAAATCATTTGACCTCTGACCTCTTGATGTAATTCTGACCTGAGCTTCCCTTCATGCCTTCCATATGTGCTTTTGTTAATTTGTTTATTATTATTCTTTACTTTAATCCGTTTAATAGTCAGTGTCACATCCACACCTCCTTTAAATTGTATCACTGCACATCACTGCACTTTTCTTTATATGTTAACGATATATCTTAATATATATTAGTCATGCAATCTGCATTCACAAACATTTGTCGAAAAAATTAGCCACTGGACTGAAAATGGCCTATATATAATTACATTTAATATTGATATCCTATATACATTTAAAGGGGTGGTTGATTATGATTTCACTTTTCTAACTTTAGTTAGTGTGTAATGTTGCTGTTGGAGCATAAACAACATCTGCAAAGTTACGACGCTCAAAGTTCAAAGCAAAGGGAGATAATTGCTTTTAAAGATATTGCTTTTTAAGGACTACAACAAACTAGAGACTACACGACATTCCTCCCGGGTTAGTGACATCACAAACCCTAACATTTACATAAACCCCGCCCCCAGAACACGGTTTATAGATGATCAAGACAGAATATGCTAATCAATGACTAGAAGATAACTACACATCAGCTACATGAATTCATCAACTAACCATTCAGAAACGTCCTGTTGCTTCTACATGTTGTCACTTCTTCTTGAGTCTCTCCATCATTGACTCCGTTGACATCATCTGACTCCGGTTTGAACATAAAAGGCTAAAAGTTTTTGAAATTTTCAGTGCATGTCTGTGTGAGTGCAAGCTGTTGAAGCTCCGCCCCCTGTGCCGGGAGCAGCAGCTCATTTGTATTTAAAGGAACAGACACAAAACGGTGTGTTTTTGCTCACCCTCAAAAAGTGAAAATGTTAATATGATATAAAAATATCTGTGGGGTATTTTGAGCTTAAACTTCACATACACACTCTGGGGACATCAAAGACTTATTTTACATCTTGTGAAAAGGGCATTATACCACCGCTTTAATAAATATAATGTATGTGAATATGGAGTGTTCATTGGCCCTTCATTATAATGTTGTGTTACATTGTTGAGTCTTGATGTGTTTTCAGGCCAAGGTTACCAAGGACCACCCAGTGCTTTCCACAATGTAGCACTTTGAACTATATGTTACACGAACACAAAGGGTCCTCTTAGGAGGAAACCTTTCCTCTCTGGTCTTTATGAAGTGTGAAGTGCTGTCTGGAACAGCATGTTCAAGTCAATCAAGCTCTGGACAATGTCTCAGGGCCCTTTCTGCGGCTGTCGACCCTTTGCGTGAGCGGGGGTCTGTATACTTATAGCACACAGTTACTTCACAACCTTGATATTTGCTGAACAAATGACATAGATATCACTATGGCTTAAACCAAGACAATGTGTGTGCATACAGATAAAAGGGCCTTTATATGGATCAAACTACACACTTGGTACATTTTCAAAGCGGGATGACTGTTCTGTGAATACCAAGCTGGGAATGATGAAAAACGTTCAAAGTTCTGTTTGTCACATGCACATCTGGTATAATGGAGAGTGAAACCCTTCATGGTCTTCACCAGAGATTGTTGACAAAGTGAGTCATGTGGAAAACTAAACAGAACTAAACAGAACCAAACGAAATGAAACTGGAAAAAGCAAAGTGAAACAAAGCAAAAAGCAAAACAAAAAAAGCAAAACAAAACAAAGCAAAGCAAGCAAACAAAACAAAGCAAAGCAAAGCAAAGCAAAGCAAAGCAAAGCAAAGCAAAGCAAAACAAAACAAAACAAAACAAAACAAAGCAAAGCAAAGCAAAACAAAACAAAATAAAAGCAAAGCAAGCAAACAAAACAAAGCAAAGCAAAGCAAAACAAAACAAAACAAAGCAAAGCAAAACAAAACAAAGCAAAGCAAAGCAAAACAAAACAAAACAAAAGCAAGCAAACAAAACAAAGCAAAGCAAAGCAAAGCAAAACAAAACAAAACAAAACAAAACAAAGCAAAGCAAAACAAAACAAAACAAAACAAAACAAAGCAAAGCAAAACAAAACAAAACAAAAGCAAGCAAACAAAACAAAGCAAAGCAAAACAAAGCAAAACAAAGCAAAGCAAAGCAAAGCAAAGCAAAACAAAACAAAACAAAAGCAAAGCAAGCAAACAAAACAAAGCAAAGCAAAGCAAAGCAAAACAAAACAAAGCAAAGCAAAGCAAAACAAAGCAAAGCAAAGCAAAGCAAAGCAAAGCAAAGCAAAGCAAAAGCAAAGCAAAGCAAAGCAAAGCAAAGCAAAGCAAAGCAAAAGCAAAGCAAACAAAGCAAAGCAAAGCAAAGCAAAACAAAACAAAACAAAACAAAACAAAACAAAACAAAACAAAACAAATAATGTGCAGTGCTGTCAAGTGCTCCATAACTCATCAAAAGGCCATATGACAAAAGTGGTTCATATGACTCATGCACTATAAACCAAGTCTTTTCAAGACACATACTAGGTTTGTGTAAGACAGTGGTTTGCAAAACAGGGTTCGTAACGTGGTGCTACGGGGACCACAGAAAGTTTCAGAGAAATGCAATGTACAAAGAAAAAAGTTAATATTTGGAATTTTAGAGCATATCTTGCAGCTTTCTTAAAACCTTAACTTATATAAAATAAAATAAAAACTCGTATTCATAATTATGTTTTGTAAATCTATAATCAAAATAAATAATATATTTTTTTATATTTATTTATTTTATTTGTACCTTTGCCATATTAAAAACAACAGGTCAATATTTGACATTTTACAGCATATCATACAGCTTATATGAAATATTTGTATTGCAATTATTATTATTATTATTATTTGTACTTTTGTTTACAGTTATGTTGTTTTTCCTCCTTGTTTTTTTTTTTTTTTTATCCACACGAAAACTATAAAGAGCTGACGAGAGCATTCCAAACCAACAGGTGGCGATATAACCCGAACCGTAAAGCCATGTTGGCCAATCAGAAGCCTGGAAAAAAAAGTTATTACCGGTTCCGGCTCCGACGTCACAAGCTAAAATCTCCAGTTTCACCGTCTACACGACTACACGGAGTTTCTAAAAATCTTATCCCAAGCAGGAGTTTCCAAAAGTTTGGTTTCAGTGACCGGATACTGCGTTTGCGTGTGGACGAATGGCCAAACCGCGTAGACCGCATGGTTTTGAAAATACCCGTGTTCGTGTGGACGGGGCCTTAGTCTTCATGGACATTCAGTTTGTTTTCATTAGTCAACATGTCTTTGTTAGATTTTCCTGCCACTCCTGTTACCATGGTCACCGTCATTATGAGTTTGTTTGTTTCAGCTGTGTATCGTTAATTACCTTTCATTGTGTCAGTCCTTAAGTTCCTCCTTTTCCTCTTATTTGTTGTCTGGTCACGTTTACCTTTACGTCGTGTATTACTACCCGTTTGGATTGCTGCCTGTTTTTGATTTATTATTAAACTTCGCATTGGACTTTATTAATCTAACTCTTCATCTGTCTGCCTGCACACACCTGTAACAATATGCTTTTAAAATGCATCAAAGAATGGCTACTTCAAATATAGTGTTATAATTAAATAATTTATTTTGGCTTTACCACAATAACAATATAGAATACAATTATTTAAGGACTTAAATTTCAGTGAGTTTGTGACAAAGCGATTGTATGGGTTCAGAGAATACGCCTTATGAGTTTTTCTCCTTGTTTACAACATGTTTTCATTGGCCATTTGGGAATACATACAGGTAAATTCTGACCGTTTTAATAATTGAGGTTTTGAGCATACACGTTATAACAAGACACACAAATTCTCCAACTCTAGCCGGGGTGTTTTGCCAGAACGCCCTGTGACCGCAGAGGATTGACCCCCTGTTTATCAGTCACAAGACTCGAGAGAGCTGCGGGCTATAGAGCGAGAGTGCCTTTGGACTTCACGTATATCAGCACACACATCTTTGCTTCTGAGCTTGTTTGGATCTCCATTCCCGCCCTAAGACCACCGCCATCTCCCATTAACATCCCAAGAATTTTAATCTGAGTTTCCCTCTCGCAGCGCAGGAGAGTCGTTTCTCCAAAACCCGGGAGACGCGTCTGACGATGGGGATCATGGATAGATTCCTCTTTGTTTTGGCCTCCCCCCTCCCTCGTGTCTTTCTCCAGCTCTCTACCCCTTCCTATGGTAATCCCAGCATCCCTCTCTTCATGTTACACCCTGCAGGAGTTTGGGGAGACGTATAAGCTATTGTAATCATCGGCTGTCATTATCTGGCCCATTGATGGATTGTTGGGTTTATCTGCGATGAAAGTTATGGCAATACTTTAGCTTCACTTTTTTATGGTCTATGGAGAAAAATAATCAGAATTTCACTCTTATCGCTGCTTTTGCAGATGGAAAGCAAGTAGCAAAACTTTATCAGTAGTTCTCTCAGAGGGGAGAAACTGGAGCATTGTTTGTTCAGTGGGGACTTTTATTTTGCAAAGAAGATCTCTGATTAATGAACTGATGTGAAAGAGCTGATGACACGGTGAATAAAGGTGCGTTCACATTCATCGTTGTTCGGCGAATTTTCGTTTGCGAAATTCAGTCATTTCAATAGAAATCGACACTATTGGTAATTTTGCGTGAGGACGAAATACTTCTTTTTTTTTATTATTATTAAAGCAGAACATAAGACAAAACACAGTTAGACGATACCATAAATACAAAACTCATCAAACAGAAAGTAGGATGTACGTGTTATTATGTAAAGTGTGTAAAATTGTGTTGAGTATGTGTATCTCTATTATATGTTTCCTAATATATATGTACAACAATGCTCAGTGTGTATATATATATATATATATATATATATATATATATATATATATATATATATATATATATATAGAGAGAGAGAGAGAGAGAGAGAGAGAGAGAGAGAGAGAGAGAGAGAGAGAGAGAGAGATAATATTAATGATCAATAATAATGATCAATGATGTAATAAGTAAGAAGAAGAAAAAAGGAAGGAAAGAAAATTATTAGAGAAATGGTGAGGTTGTTGAGAGAGGAAAAAAAATTCGCAATTTTTTTTAAATAATTATATTAAATAGTTTATATAGTCTATTATATTATATTACATTTTAAAGTTAAATAGTCTATTATATTATATTAAATTTTCTATTATATTAATTATTAATTATTATTTCACACCACGTTCGAATATATATATATAGTTTTAACACATTTATATTTATTTAAATCTTTATTTATATTATCATTGTTTTTAAATCTAATACCTTATTTATACAATATTGGCTTTATATTTTAATTTCTTATATGATTTTTAAGTCTTGGTTTTGGAACAAGGGAGAAACAATAGAATACGCACATAAATATATGAAATGGAAAACTTTTTTGTGTGTGTGTGTGTGTGTGTGTGTGTGTGTGTGTGTGTGTGTGTGTGTGTGTGTGTGATCTTAAAATGCCAATTTAGTAAAAAAACGTCTTGTAGCATAAAAAAAATAAAAAACCTGTATATTTTAGACAGTAACTATTCATCATTTCTTTTACATTTTCCCACCATACTTAAACACCTTCTTTCTTTTTTTTTTTTTCTTTTTTTTTTTTGCCTTTATTAATTTAAATGGTCCTGCGGTTTGATTAATGATTTTTTTAAAGTACTAATATTCCATGTGGGCTCTCATTAATACAAGCTCATGAAATCTGCATGCATAATAATTATAAAATAATTAGCAAATTGCAGTTTAAATAAAGTATATAGTATGTCAAGTTAAGTATTTCACCTCAATTACCAACTGTCACAGTTTCACTCAGTTTGGACTTTGTTACCCGTTTGCACTATTTCCCGCCACAAGTTTGATTTTGTCATTCAGTTCAGGTGTGTGTAGTTCATCATCATTGTCCTTTTCTTTGTAGGGTCTCATCTATGGTATGTTGTATTGTTTTGTTCTCTGTTGGATTTGAAGTTACCAGTGGATGTTATTAAACACTGTTTTGAACTTTAACCTTCTTTGTGCGCTTATTACCACACAACCGTGACACCAATATATATATATATACACTCACCTAAAGGATTATTAGGAACACCTGTTCAATTTCTCATTAATGCAATTATCTAATCAACCAATCACATGGCAGTTGCTTCAATGCATTTAGGGGTGTGGTCCTGGTCAAGACAATCTCCTGAACTCCAAACTGAATGTCAGAATGGGAAAGAAAGGTGATTTAAGCAATTTTGAGCGTGGCATGGTTGCTGGTGCCAGACGGGCCGGTCTGAGTATTTCACAATCTGCTCAGTTACTGGGATTTTCACGCACAACCATTTCTAGGGTTTACAAAGAATGGTGTGAAAAGGGAAAAACATCCAGTATGCGGCAGTCCTGTGGGCGAAAATGCCTTGTTGATGCTAGAGGTCAGAGGAGAATGGGCCGACTGATGCAAGCTGATAGAAGAGCAACTTTGACTGAAATAACCACTCGTTACAACCGAGGTATGCATCAAAGCATTTGTGAAGCCACAACACGCACAACCTTGAGGCGGATGGGCTACAACAGCAGAAGACCCCACCGGGTACCACTCATCTCCACTACAAATAGGAAAAAGAGGCTACAATTTGCACGAGCTCACCAAAATTGGACAGTTGAAGACTGGAAAAATGTTGCCTGGTCTGATGAGTCTCGATTTCTGTTGAGACATTCAGATGGTAGAGTCAGAATTTGGCGTAAACAGAATGAGAACATGGATCCATCATGCCTTGTTACCACTGTGCAGGCTGGTGGTGGTGGTGTAATGGTGTGGGGGATGTTTTCTTGGCACACTTTAGGCCCCTTAGCGCCAATTGGGCATCGTTTAAATGCCACGGCCTACCTGAGCATTGTTTCTGACCATGTCCATCCCTTTATGACCATCATGTACCCATCCTCTGATGGCTACTTCCAGCAGGATAATGCACCATGTCACAAAGCTCGAATCATTTCAAATTGGTTTCTTGAACATGACAATGAGTTCACTGTACTAAAATGGTGCCACAGTCACCAGATCTCAACCCAATAGAGCATCTTTGGGACGTGGTGGAACGGGAGCTTCGTGCCCTGGATGTGCGTCCCACAAATCTCCATCAACTGCAAGATGCTATCCTATCAATATGGGCCAACATTTCTAAAGAATGCTTTCAGCACCTTGTTGAATCAATGCCACGTAGAATTAAGGCAGTTCTGAAGGCGAAAGGGGGTCAAACACAGTATTAGTATGGTGTTCCTAATAATCCTTTAGGTGAGTGTGTGTATATATATATATATATATATATATAGTCTACTGAATGAATGAACCATGATAAGACACTCTCCATGGGGTTATAAACTCAAAATGTAGCTTGCGTAGATATATAGACAGAAACAGCTGCACAGAATTCACAAAGAGGACATAAACCTGAGATATGTGAATATATTGACACATAGACTGAGTGAAACCCCGTCGTACAGAATTTAAGACGGGGGAACTGGGTTTATGAATTAAGGGTGCTTATCCCATTTGTACAAGTCTTAGAGGCATTTGGAAACTTTCTTCCAGTTCTTGTAGACTTTAAAAAGCAGAAAGTTTGAGCTGACAGCTTTTTAAAGATGTTTTTTCTATTGTGCAACTTGCTAAGCACTTCATCAAGCCTGGCTTAAACAAAATCCAAACGTGACGGAGAGGTTGTGCGGGATTAGACATGCTCTTTGGCCGAGGAGCGCCTGCACACACCGACAGGCCATAAGCTTTATTGAGATTTTAATGGTGTGAATGCATGACAAAGACGAATGATGGCACATGCACGATTCACTCCATCTGTGTGTTTCATTTAGATTCAGAATCCATTCTTAATGAAAAACGTGCAGTATGTTGTTAACTTAAACAGCAAATGTTGATGAATGCTCACGCCATCCAAAACTCCCACTCACACAATATACAGTAGATATTATTAAACAGAAACTTGAGTTTCATTTCATTTACTGTTACGCATTTAGAAGAGGTCTCCATGTTTATCAGTATATGCTTCATTCAAAATCAAACCTAAGGTTTTTCATATATAGTATGTCAAGTTAAGTATTTCACCTCAATTACCAATTGTCAGTTTCACCCAGTTTGCACTTTTTCCCGCCACTAGTTTGTTGTCATGGTTACAGCTTTGATTTCGTCATTCAGTTCAGGTGTGTTTTTTGCATTGCTATAGTGTCATAACACACTTTAATGTCCTTAAAGGAATATCCCAAGTTCAATTCCAATTCAGGTTAACTTCAAATCAACAGCATTTTTGACATAATGTTCATTGCAAAAAAAAAAAAAAATTTAATAAACGCTACATGGTTGAATCTCTTGAAAGCTATAGGAAAACATACAGTATAATCAAAGCAAAATATACTTAAATATAAAATATACTAAATAAGGCCAGTTTTGTATGGAAGCTTGTTTCTGCCACTGAATAAAAATAAATAAATAAATAAATCTCACAATTCTGACTTTTGTTTCTCGCAATTTAGAATTTGCATCTCGCAATTCTCACTTTTTTTCTCAGAATTGTGTGATATGAACTCGCAATTGCATGTTATAAAGTCAGAATTTGCGAGGTATAAACTTGAGATATATTGCGAGACATAAACTCACAATTCAGAGAAAAAATGTCAGAATTGCGAGAAACAAAAGTCGACAGCACTTTATTTTACAGCCCTGTTCCGCCTGTACGTATGGAAGCTTGTTTCCGCCACAGAATAAAACATTTTAAGAGATAATTGCGACTTTTTATCTCACAATTGCGAGTTTACATCTCGCAATTCTGACTTTATTTCTCAGAATTGCGAGATATAAAGTCAGAATTGTGTGAAATAAAGTCACAATTGCGTGTTATAAAGTCAGAATTGCGAGATATAAAGTCAGAATTATGTGAAATAAAGTCGCAATTGCGTCTTATAAAGTCAGAATTGCGAGATATAAAGTCAGAATTACGTGAAATAAAGTCGCAATTGGGAGATATAAAGTCAGAATTGTGAGATATAAACTATTCTGAGGTAAAAAAAAAAAAAAAAAAAGTCAGTCTTTTTCCCCCCATTATGAATTGGACTTTATATCTCACAATTGCGAGTTTATATCTCGCAATTATGTGTTATAAAGTCAGAATTTAATGATATAAAGTCAGAATTGTGTGATATAAAGTCGCAATTGCGAGAAAAAAAGTCAGAATTCTGACTTTATATCTCACAATTCTGACTTTATTTCACGCAATTCTGACTTTATTTCACGCAATTCTGACTTTATTTCACGCAATTCTGACTTTATATCTCGCAATTCTGACTTTATAACACGCAATTGCGACTTTATTTCACGCAATTCTGACTTTATAACACACAATTGCGACTTTATTTCACGCAATTCTGACTTATATCTCGCAATTCTGAGAAATAAAGTCAGAATTGCGAGATGTAAACTCGCAATTGTAAGATAAAAAGTCGCAATTATCTTTTAAAATGTTTTATTCAGCGGCGGAAACAAGCTTCCATATGTACGCCTTTACCCATGTAGTTGCCTTATATGACCAGTACTTTCTTGGGTAAGTACACTACACGTATTGTAAAATAAAATGTTGAATTTTATTTGTAGAAAGGTCAGAATTGTATGATAGAAACTCGCAATTGTAAGAAAATGTCAGAATTGTGAGATATAAACTCACAATTATGAGAAAAAGTAATTATTTGGAGATATAAATTCGCTATTGCGAGAAAAGTAGTCTGAATTGCGAGATATAAATTCGTAATTGCAATAAAACAAAAGTCAGAATTGTGAGGTATAAACTCGCAATTGAGAGAAAAAGTCAGAATTGCGAGATAGAAACTCACAATTGCAAGAAAAATGTATTATTGCGATATATATAAACACGCAATTGCGAGAAAAAATTAAATAAAAAAATTTGTGGAAGAAACAAACTTCTAATGCCAAATCATACACATTTTCCCCAATAGTATCATCACTGTAATGCAAACAATAAAAAATAAATAATAATGCTACATTATCTCAATGGCGATTTGTAAAATTACAAAATTGCATTCACATCATGGTAGCATTTGTTGTAATTCATGAATGAATGAATGTATGAAAGAACGAACGAATGAACGAATGGAGGTTACTACGAGGCACTTACAGTACAATGGAAGTAAGTCATGGCAAATGTTTTAGAGGATTTAAAAGCAGAAATGTGAAGCTTATAATCTTTTATAATTTAATCACTTAATGGAAGCAAGTTATGGCTTTAACTTTATTTAACGAGGGGCTGCTTTATTCATTATTATGTTAAAACTTTTATATTATTTTCTCTGAGTTTAAAACATAAGTTTTTGTTGCTGCTTTAGGTTTTTAATAAGCATTTAGTTTAAAATTATAATCAAGTTAACATGAATATTATTCTACGTCTTTTGGCTGTACGATTGAAACAGAGTCCATTCACTTCCATTGCAAGATTTTTCAAATACTTTATTAGATTTTTTTTGAGAAGGGATTTCCTCTCTTGCCTCCTCAGAGAAAAGCATGCATTTCAAATCTAATATTTGCCTCATTTAATGCAGCATTAAAAGATTTGGCACACAGAAAGGGTCTACCTCCCATTGATTCCTTCAGTACAGCAGAGACTTGCGTTTGCAGATCAATACATCTATTAAGCATAATGCAGCATAAGATAAATGCAATTGATGTATCCACGCAGAGTGTTAAGAAACCTAAGTACCTATTTGAACAAATCCAGACATAATACGTTTTTTGCTAATCCTATCTTTCATATCACTGAATAAACTTTTTGCATGACAGCGTTTCTTCAAAATCCTCTCTATGCTATTCTGTTCTGCACTGCAAAATCCATATTTCCATTTTCCCCATTTTTCAGTTCCCGCACCAGTAGGCAGATGTCGGGCTGTCTCGGGGATGGCAGTGTTAGCCGGCTACAGATTACAACTCGCTCTTTTACTCGTTTAAGGTTCGTTGCTGGCTGACCTGTAGCTCTTTGAGAGGCAGTGAAAAGAGCTGCCAAACTTATCTATATCTGAGACCAAAAATAGAGCTTTCCTCTGGCGCTGTGTCTGTTAGCAGAGTGTGTTCACCTCACAACACACATCAGCACTCGTACAACACCCAGAGTGCTTTCAGCCCCCCCATTCTGTGTCAGATCAACTTCAAGAACCAGCAAACTCCCCACCAAGGCTTGGAGCTAGGGGACACCGAGGCCAGCTATACATTCTTATATATATATATTTCGGCGTAAATCACAGACTACTCCTCTGGAAAAATACTGGGGGGAAAAAACGTGCCTAAAAAAATAAATAAAAAATTGCTGCCTTACATTTTTAAGTACAATCAACTTTGATGTTTAAGTCATTTCAACCTAAATTACATTAAACTGACTTAAAAATGTTGTGTAACTTGCTTAACTTGTTTTGATGAGTTAAAGCAATTTAAAAACATATGTTGTCATATCTCATTGATCATATCTTCAGAAAAAAATATATTCTGTTGCGTCCTGCATGTTTCACGACAAAGTGAAACGTCCAAAACCGTTCGGTTTTATTTAAAACAGATGAACATGAATCTGGCAACGTTTTATAACATTGGTTGTTATATGTATCACGATAGTTCATAGTTCAGTTTTAAAGGCCTTAAATTTTAAAGGCCCTAAAAGGTCAGGTCTTAAATTTTTAAGTACAATCAACTTGGATGTTTAAGTCATTTCAACTTAAATTACATTAAACTGACTTAAATGGGATGAATCTTGTATAACTTATTTTAAAAAAAGTTGAAAACTGCTTAACTTAATTTGATGAGTAAAAGCAATGTACAAACATATGTTGTCATAAGTTATTGATCATTTGATATATATATATATATATATATATATATATATATATATATATATATATATATATATATATATATATATATATATATATATATATATATACGCTCACCTAAAGGATTATTAGGAACACCTGTTCAATTTCTCATTAATGCAATTATCTAATCAACCAATCACATGGCAGTTGCTTCAATGCATTTAGGGGTGTGGTCCTGGTCAAGACAATCTCCTGAACTCCAAACTGAATGTCAGAATGGGAAAGAAAGGTGATTTAAGCAATTTTGAGCGTGGCATGGTTGTTGGTGCCAGACGGGCCGGTCTGAGTATTTCACAATCTGCTCAGTTACTGGGATTTTCACGCACAACCATTTCTAGGGTTTACAAAGAATGGTGTGAAAAGGGAAAAACATCCAGTATGCGGCAGTCCTGTGGGCGAAAATGCCTTGTTGATGCTAGAGGTCAGAGGAGAATGGGCCGACTGATTCAAGCAGATAGAAGAGCAACTTTGACTGAAATAACCACTCGTTACAACCGAGGTATGCAGCAAAGCATTTGTGAAGCCACAACACGCACAACCTTGAGGCGGATGGGCTACAACAGCAGAAGACCCCACCGGGTACCACTCATCTCCACTACAAATAGGAAAAAGAGGCTACAATTTGCACGAGCTCACCAAAATTGGACAGTTGAAGACTGGAAAAATGTTGCCTGGTCTGATGAGTCTCGATTTCTGTTGAGACATTCAGATGGTAGAGTCAGAATTTGGCGTAAACAGAATGAGAACATGGATCCATCATGCCTTGTTACCACTGTGCAGGCTGGTGGTGGTGGTGTAATGGTGTGGGGGATGTTTTCTTGGCACACTTTAGGCCCCTTAGCGCCAATTGGGCATCGTTTAAATGCCACGGCCTACCTGAGCATTGTTTCTGACCATGTCCATCCCTTTATGACCACCATGTACCCATCCTCTGATGTCTACTTCCAGCAGTATAATGCACCATGTCACAAAGCTCGAATCATTTCAAATTGGTTTCTTGAACATGACAATGAGTTCACTGTACTAAAATGGCCCCCAGTCACCAGATCTCAACCCAATAGAGCATCTTTGGGATGTGGTGGAACGAGAGCTTCGTGCCCTGGATGTGCATCCCACAAATCTCCATCAACTGCAAGATGCTATCCTATCAATATGGGCCAACATTTCTAAAGAATGCTTTCAGCATCTTGTTGAATCAATGCCACGTAGAATTAAGGCAGTTCTGAAGGCGAAAGGGGGTCAAACACAGTATTAGTATGGTGTTCCTAATAATCCTTTAGGTGAGTGTATATATATATATATATATATATATATATATATATATATATATATATATATATATATACAGGCAGGTGGTGCTGGGGAGGAAGAGGAGCTAAGGAACTAAATATAAAGTTTACTTAATATACAAAGGTGAAAGAAAATGCGCACACACACACACACATATATATATATATATATATTACAGTGTACATATTGGAACTAAATGTGATGATAAGCATCAATAAAAGCAAATATTCATGAAGTATTCTCTTCAACTGAGATGCATTTGAAATTTTGACAGTTTATATATACTAAAGCATTGAGAGTGAATGTGTGCAGCTCACTTGAACATTCAGAAACCATAATTCAAGGGAGGAAAATATAAATCACTGTTAGCAAATTCAGATGTCGGCAGCTCTGACAAAACAATGAGAGCGACAGAAATGGAGCGGCATAGGCATGGAAATGACAAGGCTAATTTCACCCACAACTGATTGTCAAATGAAGAAGGCACCTTCACAATAATAAAAGAAAAAATTAGTGCAATTCCCAGGCACTTGAGAGGCAAAGTGAAGTGTTCAAGCATGAGACAGTTTCACGCTAAAGGCCTTTCCAGTCCAGCGAAGACACGCTGTGAGCCGGGAGAAAGAGAGAGAAACTCTGCATTAATAATCTGCTGACAACACACAGGGAAAAGTGTTAGTGTAATTGTCTGTGTAGTGCAGTCTAAATAAAAGCCTGTTTAAATAGCTCACTATAGAGAGGAGTGGGGTAAGATGTGCTATTCCCAGTCACAATGAAATCAAAATAGGCAATTGTTATGTTTTTCTTCATGGAATATTGCAGTATTTATTATAAATGATTTATCCATCCATTATTATTGTTATTTTAAATTCATGTTCTTCATAATCTTGAATCAGAATAACTTCCCCTCTCTCTTGCAGCTCATCTCTTCTCTTCTCTGATGACGAGGGCGGGGCAACCTGTCAATCACATGAGATCCACCAATAGCAAACCACAACCATATACAATCATCCAGTCAATTTTCAGTGGACGAAATCAAGCCCAGTCCAACATTTGTTCTTGTTCCCGAAGCCGTTTCACACGGATATACGTCACAATAGGGAAGAAAAAACTATCGCAACTTCTGTTTCATGCCGACTTTAAAGGAATATTTCAGGTGTAATGCAGGTTAGGCTCAATCAACAGCATTTGTGGCATAATGTTGATTACCAAAAAAATATATAATAATAATTTAGACTTAACTGGGTAACAATGAGACACTTAGAATGGAAGTGAATGGTGCCAATTCGTACATGAAAAAATACGCGATTTTAGCATGAAAAATATCTTACTTTATATTTTGCTTTATCTTACTTTTTCTGTGTAAAGGTATATCCAATTTTACAGCTTTATTTCCATGAAACGGCCGTAAAAATTATGAAAACAGCTTTACACGTTTTAACAGACAAATTATAATCTTCACATTTTTCTTTTAAATACTTAAAAATTTGCCCCATTTACCTCTATCGTAAGTGAAATTTAAAAAAAAAAATGAGTTGTATTTATTTTTTTAAGAAAAAGTGGGACGAGAATTGTTTTTTGAGAAAACCAAAAAAAAGCCTCTTTTCAAAAATGCATTTTTGCCAATAACAAGAGCTTTGAGGTAAGATGTGCCAACGGCTCAGGTAACTAATTAGCAGTGGTGCATTTGGTTGCATTTATTTTTGCATTGTATCTCTAGTACATTGCTTTTAACATTAACAATTATCGCTTATACATTTTGGGCTTGTAGCAGTAATATGGCACAACTTTCCCCACCATTCTCAAATTTGTTTTAAAAAAAAGTTTGTCTATATACCCAAAGCCTCACTAAAACCATCAAACTACACTAGTCTGACCAGCTCTGTGCTATCAAACCACCTTAGGCTTGTTTAATCAGTTTTGTCAGCAGGGTATGAATCAGTTTCATTTGCAATTCTCAACTCAGTAGCAATCTGTTATCATATGCCCCAATACATGAACTCTGAAATTTGGTTTCAAAATAACTTTCCCTATTCCTTCCCCTACTGCAGCCTGCCAAGAGATGCCCTCCAGAGGCGGACATGAATTTCGTTAATGCAAAATTAGCATTCGGCTACAAGGATGCAACTCATAAGCTGCCTACTATTTGATTCGGGTTGACTCACTGTTTAACATGTCGGGGAAAACCTTAAGCTGTTCATTCAACACTGCATGGACCCTCCCACGACACATCGGGCCTACCAATGTAACAGTAATGAACGTGCTGTCCCGCGCAGATAATTAGCCAGCTACCTGTGAAGCTGCTAATGAAGATGGGAGTAGAGAGATTAACAGATTGAGAACAGGCTGAGAAACCAGAGGTGACGCTAAACTCAACAAATACATCTTTGAAGTCCACCCCTTCTGATGGGAATTGTATAGACCCTGGTAAAAACAATCATCGTGCGAAATTACCCGCTAAAAGGTCCTGTTAGCTCAAAACACGTTTGAGTCATATTCACAATCTCTTCACAGCTGCCGTTAAGGATTCTTCAATTAAAATGCATATTGGGAAATGAAGGTCAGTATTTCAGGCCAGTAAGATAGGCAATAGAGTACCTGACAGCTGTTCAGTTCAGTTAAATGAATACACAGCATGTTAAATGGTGGATTAGAGAGTCATCTGGCAGAGTCAACATGTTACTGCTGTGCTACAACTTTAGCGACAGGATGTGTGTTTCGAAAACTATCTACGCATTACTGATTTGATGATGTACAAGGTAACTCAGTGCCTATACATCAAATTGGAGCAGTATGGTGTGAGGCAACAAATTCAAAGAGAACCCGTTATGATCAGTGATACTATTTCTCATGTTCTCCACGACCCTCAAAAAGGTAGCTATAGAATGGCTACTCTGTTGCACAATTAGCTAAATTAAGCTGAGATCTACCATAAAATAGCTAGCCAATGTTTAATGATTATGATCAGTGTTTCCCAAAACCACAGTTCCAATGAATATTCGCAAACAGCATCGCAAAGTTGCGTGGTTGAAACAACAGCTTTCGAATTGTGGTTTGAAGCATAGTTTCTTGTATATGACATGTGGGAAACAAACCTCTTGCAGAAGCTCAAACGTGCTGCGTAACACAAGAATTAACCTCATTGGTTCTTGCTGAAGCTCAAACGTGCTGTGTAACACGAGAATGAACCTCATTGGTTCTTGCTGAAGCTCAAACGTGCTGTGTAACACGAGAATGAACCTCATTGGTTCTTGCTGAAGCTCAAACGTTCTGCGTAACACGAGAATGAACCTCATTGGTTCTTGCTGAAGCTCAAACGTGCTGCGTAACATGAGAATGAACCTCATTGGTTCTTGCTGAAGCTCAAACGTGCTGCGTAACACGAGAATGAACCTCATTGGTTCTTGCTGAAGCTCAAACGTGCTGCGTAACATGAGAATTAACCTCACTGGTTCTTGCTGAAGCTCAAACATGCTGCATAACACGTGAATGAACCTCATTGGTTCTTGCTGAAGCTCAAACGTGCTGCGTAACACGAGAATGAACCTCATTGGTTCTTGCTGAAGCTCAAACGTGCTGCGTAACACGAGAATGAACCTCATTGGTTCTTGCTGTAGCTCAAACGTGCTGCGTAACACGAGAATGAACCCTCATTGGTTCTTGCTGAAGCTCAAACGTGCTGCGTAACATGAGAATGAACCTCATTGGTTCTTGCTGAAGCTCAAACGTGCTGCGTAACATGAGAATGAACCTCATTGGTTCTTGCTGAAGCTCAAACGTGCTGCGTAACACGAGAATGAACCTCATTGGTTCTTGCAGAAGCTCAAACGTGCTGCGTAACACGAGAATGAACCTCATTGGTTCTTGCAGAAGCTCAAACGTGCTGCGTAACACGAGAACGAACCTCATTGGTTCTTGCTGAAGCTCAAACGTGCTGCGTAACATGAGAATGAACCTCATTGGTTCTTGCAGAAGCTCAAACGTGCTGCGTAACATGAGAATGAACCTCATTGGTTCTTGCTGAAGCTCAAACGTGCTCCGTAACACAAGAATGAACCTCATTGGTTCTTGCTGAAGCTCAAACGTGCTGCGTAACACGAGAATGAACCTCATTGGTTCTTGCTGAAGCTCAAACGTGCTGCGTAACACGAGAATAAACCTCATTGGTTCTTGCTGAAGCTCAAACGTGCTGCGTAACATGAGAATGAACCTCATTGGTTCTTGCTGAAGCTCAAACGTGCTGCGTAACACGAGAATGAACCCTCATTGGTACTTGCTGAAGCTCAAACGTGCTGCGTAACATGAGAATGAACCTCATTGGTTCTTGCTGAAGCTCAAACGTGCTGCGTAACACGAGAATGAACCCTCATTGGTTCTTGCAGAAGCTCAAACGTGCTGCGTAACACGAGAATGAACCTCATTGGTTCTTGCTGAAGCTCAAACGTGCTGCGTAACACGAGAATGAACCTCATTGGTTCTTGCTGAAGCTCAAACGTGATGCGTAACACGAGAATGAACCCTCATTGGTTCTTGCAGAAGCTCAAACGTGCTGCGTAACACGAGAATGAATCTCATTGGTTCTTGCTGAAGCTCAAACGTGCTGCGTAACACAAGAATGAACCTCATTGGTTCTTGCTGAAGCTCAAACGTGCTCCGTAACACAAGAATGAACCTCATTGGCTTTTGCTGAAGCTCAAACGTGCTGCGTAACACGAGAATGAACCTCATTGGTTCTTGCTGAAGCTCAAACGTGCTGCGTAACACGAGAATAAACCTCATTGGTTCTTGCTGAAGCTCAAACGTGCTCCGTAACACAAGAATGAACCTCATTGGCTTTTGCTGAAGCTCAAACGTGCTGCGTAACACGAGAATGAACCTCATTGGTTCTTGCTGAAGCTCAAACGTGCTGCGTAACACGAGAATAAACCTCATTGGTTCTTGCTGAAGCTCAAACGTGCTCCGTAACACAAGAATGAACCTCATTGGCTTTTGCTGAAGCTCAAACGTGCTGCGTAACACGAGAATGAACCTCATTGGTTCTTGCTGAAGCTCAAACGCGCTGCGTAACATGAGAATTAACCCCACTGGGTCTCACACGTCAAGCGAACATGCTTGAGCTTCCATTTACCATGACTACATCAGTCATGGTAAATGGAAGCTCAAGCATGTTCGCTTGACGTGAGTTGGTGAATGTTTATATGTGAATAAAAGCCTAAATTCAATCTGTTCATCATAAACCATTTGATTCATATGGATTAGTTTTATGATCTCTTAATGAACTTTTTGAAGTGTCAAAGTGGTAGTTGCGTAGCTGTCAATGGAGGGACAGAAAGCTCAGATTTCATCAATAAGACTTTCATTCGTGTTCTGAAGAGGAACAAAAGTTTTACAGGTTTTGCACGACACAAGAGTGAGTAATTAAGGAACAAATTTTCATTTTTGGGTGAACTAACCCTTTTAAGCATATTAAGCAAGTTAGCATGCAGTACATTTAAAATATTTTATTCCATGTACAAATTGTATTCTACATCATTCAGTTTGTCAAGAGAATGAAAGCACAGTTTTTGAAGAGTGCACATGTGCGAATTTGTTCTACAGCCCAGGAATACTGTAAGACATAAGAAGGAACCCACGATTGAATAAAGCATCTGAAAATAAACCAAATCAATAAAGAACAAAATAGCAAAGTATTTAGATGCTATGTTCCTTATTTACATACAATAGTTGGACAACAATTCACACTTAAAACCCATTAAATGGTATAAGTTACTACTCCTCCATTTGTATGGTGTCATTAATGTCAGTTCTACGTTCTCGAACCAACCCGGTTCAAACGGCGGATACGCGACAATATTACTACGGTTTCGGGGACCGTCGTGACTAGCTAGTTAATTTCTCCAATGATCATATAGTAGTTAAATAGCAAGTTAAGTCGTTGTAGGATGAATGCAACACCTTGAACATCTTCAGAAAATGTACAAATCTATTAAGCATGCAGTGCAAAATGTTCCTGGTCCTGAAGCAAAACTAGTTGAGAATGACTGGTTTGTAAAGTTTCAGATCTTACCCCTCGCTAAGCTGGACATGTACAGTTGCTGAGGCTCCTTCCAGACCTCTGTAGGACACAAGGGGATTAGGCCTAAGTGCACCTCCACCTCTGGACCACGACTGCTGGGGTCTGTTGATCCCCTGATTAACATGTCACTCAGCCCCCAGTGTTCAAACCAGACTTTATGGCTCCTAAAGAGAAAAGGCCTTTTATGAATGGCTTAAGACCTTTGAGAGAGGTGCCCCCATGTTTTCGTACCTTCAGGTTGCTAGCAGGAACTTCTAATTTAAAATGGAATGCACCATTACAGTACATGGGGCACACGGGTGGAGGTGCATTCATGGGTTTCGTTTACCGTGTGGACATATCTACTTGAACTTTGTGAAATCATCTCAATTGGAAGCATGGTTCAATTTATGTAAAATTATTGCATGATCTAATATTCATGTGATCACAATCAGCATGTCTGTTAATTAAACTGGTCCACTGATGTTGGGAATGTGAGCTGGTCAGGTCAAAGGCTGTTGAATAAACCAACGCCATCTCACGACCAATTCGTCCGAATTCGTACGACAAGTATGAGATGGTTAATTCGTACGAATTCGTACAAACTCACTCACATTCAAATTCGTACGAACTCACTTGTTCAAATTCGTACGAACTCACTTGTTCAAATTCATACAAACTCACTCGTTCAAATTCGTACGAAGTCACTCGTTCAAATTCGTACGAACTCACTTGTTCAAATTCTTACAAACTCACTCATTCAAATTCGTACGAACTCACTCGTTCAAATTCGTACGAACTCACTCGTTCAAATTCTTACAAACTCACTCGTTCAAATTCGTACGAACTCACTCGTTCAAATTCGTACGAATTCACTCGTTCATTTTCGTACAAATTCACTCGTTCAAATTCGTACGAATTCACTCGTTCATTTTCGTACAAATTCACTTGTTCAAATTCGTACAAACTCACTTGTTCAAATTCGTACGAACTCACTCGTTCAAATTCGTACGAACTCACTCGTTCAAATTCGTACGAAGTCACTCGTTCAAATTCGTACGAACTCACTCGTTCAAATTCTTACAAACTCACTCGTTCAAATTCGTACGAACTCACTCGTTCAAATTCGTACGAACTCACTCGTTCAAATTCTTACAAACTCACTCGTTCAAATTCGTACAAACTCACTCGTTCAAATTCGTACGAACTCACTCGTTCAAATTCGTACGAATTCACTCGTTCATTTTCGTACAAACTCACTTGTTCAAATTCGTACAAACTCACTCTTTCAAATTCGTACAAACTCACTCGTTCAAATTCGTACAAACTCACTCGTTCAAATTCGTACGATTTGTCTAAACCCCAGTGATGGGGTCAGCGGTAGGTAATTCGTACGAATTAAAATATGTACAACTCGTAAAATACCTATGATTTAGCAAAAATCGTACGAATTCGTAGGAGTGAGGTCATATGAATTTGTACGAATTAGCCACCTCGAAAAATCGTGAGATCGGGTTGGAATAGCTTGATACAGTGGATATGTACTATGGTAATACCATGGTATTCTTTGGAGCAGCATGTAAATACAGTACACAAAAATGGGAATTATTCATTACTATGGTATATATCAAAGTATTATGGTAGTGTCATATGTAAGTGTAAATGTTTGAACAATTATAACATCTTTGTGAAGAATGTTGTGATTTCTCACGACTGTTACTGTTCTACTGCATACTTACAGTATATTATTCTTCACATAATATGTATACTTACATATGTGAAGAGAATATGTTAAGTTAAACATGTTTTCTTAACAGAAGCCAAAAACAAATGTTCTACATAAACGCTGAGGCAACAAATCCCAACGGAATACATTATATATTTGTGCTGTCTGCACAATGCTATCATTCATCTTATGTTGTGTCATTTTTCTTCTGCTATGTTTGAAACAAACACTGATCTATTATTTATACAGTTCAATAGAAGCAGTTTTCCTTCTTGTGTGGTACACAAATCTGCTTCTTTGTAATATGAATTGGGAGTTTATAAATAAATCATGAACTTTAGTATACAGTAAAAAAAAGCATTTTTATCCTAGTGAAGAACATGTCTTTTACAAGCTGGCACATTCACATCTTCAAAGACTAAAACAGCTAGTTAAGTGAATCTCGTGCAAACATATCCAGGTCACATTTCACCTTGAAATCATTAGGGACAAATAGAAAGACAGGAATTATGCTTTGCTTAAAAAAAAAAAAAATAATAATAATAATAAAAAATATATAATAATAATAATAATAATAATAATAAATTAAAATAAATTAAAAAAAGCCTATTTTTGGAACCATTGCTTTTAATGATAATTATTTTTCTCCCTTTAAAATCTGATAACCATTTAAAAAAATACTATATATAAATGTATATATAATATAATATAATATAATTTTCTTAATTAAAATATTAATATAATAATGATTTTTTTTTTATTTAAAACAGTTTAAAGTCCTGCAAACACTACACTGATGAATTAATTATTCTAGATTTAAAGTTCTTTGAATTGATTAATTTAATATTTTAATATTTTAATCATAGTTAGTGATAAACTATATATTATTTAGCTGCACAACCGTTTTCAACATAATATAAATATTTCTTGAGCAGGAAATCATCATATCAGAATGATTTCTGAAGGATCATGTGACTGAAGACTGGAGTGATGATGCTAAACGTTCAGTATTTTATTTTGTAAAATATTTCAAGTATTACTTTTTTACTGTAAGTTTTATACAATTTTCGAATTTTGACTTGCGGCTTAATGGTCAAAAATGTCACTATGAAAAAAAAAAAAAAAAAAAAATCAAAATAAATACAAATTTATAGTCCTAAAAACAATGTTAATTTCTTTTGGGTTTTGGAGGGATTTGTCCCAGATCAGTTTTACACATAATAAACACCCACTATTGTCCATATTCAACCCACCATGACCAACATAGCAAAACCAACAATGTTTAATCTTTGTTTTTGCCCTGTGAAAGGCCCGATGGAAACGAACCCCGGGCTCCTTCTGCTTCTGCCGAGCATCTGCGCTCATGAACATGAACAAACAAGGTATAATGCCATTTTGTATTGATCTGTTGTTGACTTACTGTGCAGCAGTTATCATCCAATAATCCACTCCCCATGTTCTCCTAATGAAATCAATGGCCATCTCTGTGCGCTGTTGAAATAGTAGCCTTGGAATTCAGTGCTATTAAAAAAAAAAAAATTGCTGATGGATTTTTTTTTTTCACCCCTCAATTTTGATAAAATTGACACGGACACATAAAAGTTGCTGATTCATTTTTCAGACTTAATGAATGAAGCACTGCACCAAAGCTCTGTATAATTACACTGCAGCATTTCACAAAGTTTGTGAATAATATGAATATTGGTCCTCATTGAAATCATAAGTGAAGAGGTTTTCATCATAGAACGCCTTATACCAATTACTCTGTATTATCTGTGTGTACTTCATGTGGAAAGTAGCATAATGCCCAGTATACTGGGAAGTCAACTGCTGAATTCATCTAAATGTGAAGACAAAATGCAAGTGACTCCCTCCTTTACTCCTATATCTCTTCTTTATAGCATTATTCACAGGCTCACTCTTAAACTCAAGCCTTCGCTGCATGTTCAAAAGCAGCTGGACTTACAATGCGCTCACATCTCAGTCCATGTCACTTTGATTGTCTAGCCTGCAATAAAATTCATATATTCTACATATAGATGATGGATAAATGCTGGATAAAAACCTTTTAATTTGTGGCAAATGTGTACATCTAGCAATTTAATTATGGTTTTCATACATTTATTTATTTATTTTTTCAAAAAGACCATATTCATATTGTACATCCTTGCAAAATATCCATTTTTTTTTTATCATAACTAACTCAAAGCATAAAACCTTAAGTCCTATGTTATTCCAAACCTGTCACAATAGGTTTTGTATATTTAGAATTTAACGAAATAATTTGAGAATATTTATAATTCGGTGTGCCAGTAAATCCCCAGTAAATCACCAGTTTTGTTATCGTTAATAGTAAAATATTACAATAATTTTCTTTAATTGAAATAAAGCTGTAATCAAATTATTATAAATGTTGCCACGGCAACTAACTGAAAATAAGTTGAACAGTAAAAAAAAAAGTTGCTGCCTTAATTTTTTAAGTAAAATCAACTTGGATGTTTAAATCGTTTCAACTTAAATAACATTAAACTGACTTAAGAAAATTAGTTGAATCAATGAGTTGGAAATTGCGTAACTTATTTTGATGAGTTAAAGCAATGTAAAAACAAGTCATAACTTATTGATCACAATTTTTACAGTGTACTAAAATTACTTAAAGGGATAGTTCACTTTGAAATTAAATTTTGGTATGTTTTAGCTTACCTCAAGGGCATCCAAGATGTAGGTGTCTTTGTTTCCGCAGTAGTTTCAATTTTGATATTTTTAGGTCAAACCGTTCTTGTCTGTCAGTCATATAATGCAGGTCTATGGTCACTGGCTCAAAACACAAGCACAGAGTCCAAATTAAAACAATTCCCCATCGTCCAAATGAAACAATTCCCCATCATAAGTACACATTGATGGCCTAAGACACGAAACGAGCGGTTTGTGTGAGAAAACGAACAGTATTTATATCGTTGTTATCTCTTGAAAACAGCACACGTCCAAATGATCTGACGGCGCGGGCGGGTATAGATGTATACATAGATGTCGCCTTGGCTACGGTTTAGTTCCAATGAACTGCAGTAGCCATGGCGACATCTATGTATATATCTATACCCGCCCGCGCTGTCAGATCATTTGGACTACAAAACATGGTACAGGACAGGAAATGACAAAAGTCCACACAAGACAAGGGGAACTTAAGACAGGAATCCTAACTATATATATATATATATATATATATATATATATAAAGCCTAGTTTATGTAAAAAGCTATATTTTTGCAGAAATAAAAAAAAGCTGAGAAATTTGAATGAAGCTAAATGTCTTTTAAGCATAGTGCTGAGTTAAGAAGAACTGAGGGTGGTTAGCCGTACACTAAAGTGCAGAAAGTATTGAATAGTGAATTCGCATTCCCATCCATCGACAATGCATTTGGCGAACATGCTTGTTTTGAGAGCTTGTTTTGCAGCGAACATTATTTTTAATTTGCATTACTTATACGGATATTTTCAAATTCCAAACCCGCGTAAAAGCTCTCCTTTCACCTCGGGCGTGTGGTTTGTGTGCATTGGAGGTAAATCGCTAATCTTTGTTGATACAGAGTGAGAGGACACGAGGGGAATGTTCTTGAGAACAGCAAAGATAAAACTCATCAACAACATAGAGTGGATACAGAGATTAGAGAGGGAGAGAAAACGGGGATAAAAAAGTAAACAACTGTGTAAAGAAAGAAAGACAGAAAGAAAGACAATAAGCACAGAGAGAGAGAGAGAGAGAGAGAGAGAGAGAGAGAGAGAGAGAGAGAGAGAGAGAGAGAGAGAGAGAGAGAGAGAGAGAGACTGTTTATTTCCATACTGCTGGGATGGGACCAAACCGAGGCGGGCCAATCACAACGCTCCGTCCAAATTAAATTTAGTATGAAATCAACAACCGCATTGTTGGACCAGCTGTCAAGGTGACTTTGGCGAGCCTGTTAGTGAGCCGTTGTGGACACAAGTACTTTCCGTGGAAAAATACTCCCCTCCCAAATGCTCGTTGGCCTCAGACCAAAATATACACCGGCCAATTAAGCTTAAATTGAAAATGTGGAAGTCATACGATAAGTCTTCGCTTAAGTGAATTTCACTAAGCGTGATTGATACGGAGACGGTGTGACTCTCAGATTCCAGTGTAAACACATCATGATATAATGCTGAGGCGTGTGCTGGATTTCAGGCGGTATTGAAGTGGAACACAAAATATCTTAACGTGCAAGTTGACGAGAAAGAAGATTTCACTGACAGCTCGATGACAAGCAACTTATTTTCAGATAAGGAAAGTCCCCGTCCCCCCCCCCCCTTCCCGCCGGCTAACTCTGATCCCGACATATAGACCCATGAAAGCGAGCTGGAGTCTTATGAAGGGGCCCTTTTAATACGAGGGGCCAGAAGATCACAGATGTTTTTCAGATGCAGTTCAACGTACAAAGTGTTTTCTAACAAAGAGTGGATATTTACAATATCAGTAAGTATGCGGTTCTTTGAAATGTGTGTTTAAGTTTGGAAAGTCTGGTTGAAAACCGATGCAACTATGGAGTATTGCAAGACCAGATATGACCAAGGAAAGAACGTTTTCATGGTGGATCAGGATTTGTTATATAAGATTTTGACATCATTCACCTTCACCCTTAGATAAGTTGAAACCCATTGGCTATAAATACAGTGTAAAAAAAATATATATAATCAATAAGTTATGACAAGATATGTTTTTTATTTTTTTTATGGAAGTTTTTTTCTGCCACAGAATAAAACATTTTAAAACATAATTGTGACTTTTTATCTCACAATTGCGAGTTTACATCTCGCAATTCTGACTTTATTTCTCAGAAATGCGAGATATAAAGTTGCAATTGCGTGATATAAAGTCAGAATCGCGTGATATAAAGTCAGAATTGCAAGATATAAAATCAGAATTGCGTGATATAAAGTCAGAATTGCGTGATATAAAGTCAGAATTGCGAGATATAAAGTCAGAATTTTGAGATATAAAGTCAGAATTTTGAGATATAAAGTCAGAATTGCGAGATATAAAGTCAGAATTTCGAGATATAAAGTCAGAATTGCGTGATATAAAATCAGAATTGCGTGATATAAAGTCAGAATTGCGAGATATAAAGTCAGAATTGCGTGATATAAAGTCAGAATTGTGAGATATAAAGTCAGAATTTTGAGATATAAAGTCAGAATTGCGAGATATAAAGTCAGAATTTCGAGATATAAAGTCAGAATTTCGAGATATAAAGTCAGAATTGCGAGATATAAAGTCAGAATTTCGAGATATAAAGTCAGAATCGTGTTTTAAAGTCAGAATCGCGTGTCATAAAGTTGCAATTGCGTGATATAAAGTCAGAATTGCTAGATAAAAAGTCAGAATTTTTTGTTATAAAGTCAGAATTGCGAGATATAAAGTCAGAATTTCGAGATATAAAGTCAGAATTGCGAGATAAAAAGTCAGAATTTTTTGTTATAAAGTCAGAATTGCGAGATATAAAGTCAGAATTTCGAGATATAAAGTCAGAATTTCGAGATATAAAGTCAGAATTGCGAGATATAAAGTCAGAATTGCGAGATATAAAGTCAGAATTGCGAGATATAAAGTCAGAATTTCGAGATATAAAGTCAGAATTGCGTGATATAAAGTCAGAATTGCGAGATATAAAGTCAGAATTTCGAGATATAAAGTCAGAATTTCGAGATATAAAGTCAGAATTGCGAGATATAAAGTCAGAATTGCGAGATATAAAGTCAGAATTGCGAGATATAAAGTCAGAATTTCGAGATATAAAGTCAGAATTGCGAGATATAAAGTCCGAATTTTGAGATATAAAGTCAGAATCGCGTGATATAAAGTCAGAATTGCGAGTTAAAAAGTCAGAATTTTTTGTTATAAAGTCAGAATTGCGAGATATAAAGTCAGAATTGTGAGATATAAAGTCAGAATTGCGAGATATAAAGTCAGAATTGCGAGATATAAAGTCAGAATTTCATGTTATAAAGTCGCAATTTCGTGATATAAAGCCAGAATTGCGTGTTTTAAAGTTGGAATTGCGTGTTATAAAGTTGCAATTTTGTGATATAAAGTCAGAATTGCGAGATATCAAGTCAGAATTTCGTGTTATAGTCGCTATAGTGTGATATAAAGTCAGAATTGCAAGATATAACCTCACAATTGCGTCTTATAAAGTTATAAAGACTTTATAACATGCAATTGCGACATCTTTTCTCTGAATTGTGAGATATAAAACTTGCAATAGAAAGTTATAAAGTCCAATTCTAAGGAAAAAGACACGCAATTGCGACTTTATATCACGCAATTCTGACTTTATAACACACAATTGCGACTTTATTTCACGCAATTATGACTTTAGAACTTCCAATTGCTTGTTATTAAGTCAGAATTGTGAGAAAAAAAAGATAGATAAAAAAAACACACAATTGCGACTTTATATCTCGCAATTCTGAGAATAAAGTCAGAATTGCGAGATATAAAGTCGCAATTGCGTGTTATAAAGTCAGAATTGCGAGAAGTAAACTCACAATTGTGAGATAAAAAGTCAAAATTATCTTTTAAAATGTTTTATTCTGTGGAGGAAAAAAGCTTCCATAAAGAAACATATCTTGTCATAACTTTTTTTACACTGTATTTATAGCCAATGGGTTTCAACTTATCTAAGGGTGAAGGTGAATGATGTCAGAATTTTGTAGAACAAATCCTGATCCACCATGAAAACTGGTTATGAAAACTCCATAGTTGCATCGGTTTTCAACCAGACATAAAAGTTAAAGTCACAATTACCTTTTTTAGTTTTTATTCTGTGGCGGAAACAAGCTTCCATCGTTTTTGCATTACTTTGACTCATCAAAATGAGTTAAACAATTTTCTATTTTTTTCTACAAGTTATACAAGATTCAACTTATGCAACTTGTCAGAATTATTATTATTATTTTTTATTTTTTTTTTTGGATGACTGTGAATGTAAAAATAAGCTTTTTTCTTTCTTTTTTTATCCAATAATGTTGCAATTTATATATCTCCCAGTAACTGCTGAAGTGAAACAGTGTATTTGAAAATGTAAAAAAAATAATATCATATGGGTTTGAAACGGCATGACAGAATAAACATTTTTGGGTTAAGTATTCTTTTAACTTAGCATTTCTAAATGTTAGTAAAATGAAAGCATTGACAAAGTGGAGATAAAACTGGCAGCATGTAATTTTTGCAAAGTCAACCGTAATAAGTCTGTTCCCAATTAAAAGAAATTCCTGCATCGTACATCTCGCCCAGAAACAAATATGTTTTCCTCCTATTATGGGAGCATGCTGTGAAATTGCCATCTTTTGAGATTCTTCAGTAGCTTTTGGAAAGAATGAAGGCGAGAAATAAGCAGCAGAAATGAGTTGTGAAGAGGCAGAGGAAAGGGAAGGCAGAAAGTCTATAAAAGTGCATGTGTGAAAAATGAAAAGTAAACAGCGAGAAAACGACTGCATCGCTGATGAGTTCTCCTCAGACAGCGGCTCTTCACGTACAGAGAGAAGAGAGACGGGAAAGTAGGATAGTGGGAGGCACCACAAGGAATCAATTTTTATCTATCTTTTTTTTTTTTTGCACCAACAAAAAGCAATTACGACACAGCACCGGCAAATTGGGCGTCAGCCAGATATCTCGCTCTCACCAGAGAGAAACAGGGGGAGATGAAGAACTAGACCCTTGGTACGATGGAGAGGAGGACAAGGAGAACCACATGTAGGAAAGAACAATAGAGCGAGAGGAATGCAGAGATAGACAATCCAAACACACACCCAGAAATCCACCAACATTAAAACAGAATTACAAAACAGTGCTGTGTAACATGATCTTTTTTATCAGGGAAGATGGATAGAAGCAATTTGATATTTCTTAATAAGTTTGTGAAAATCAAGGCTTTTGGCTTTACTGCAGATTCAGTGTTGGGGTGATCTGGAACTCATTTAAAGAAAAATAAACTAAACTACAGCCAAGCTTTTTTATTTATTTAAGTAGTAAGCAACGAAATAAGCTATTAACATGCATGCATACATACATAAGCCTGTATTATGTTTATAATCTAAGCAATATTTAATGATAATCTCATTTACAGCATCAAAGTAGAACAAATAAATGTAATAGCTGTGGGGATTCATTCAGCACACTCATGAAAATTCGAAACTTCAGTATGTGAATTACAGGATAATTCAAATTTAAAATCGTATATTTTCGTATGATTACGCCCCACATACGGTTAGGATTAAGAGCAGACCTTCATGCTTATTTTCCTTACTTTCTGAATCACACATTTTGTATGAATTTATACGAAATCACCTCCTCCTAAAATAGTTAATAGCATATTTTTTAGCAAACATTTTATTACGATCTGCTTATACGCCACTGGCGGTTAGGTTTAGGGGTGGACCTTCATGATTGTTGCCGTACGTTACTTTCTAAATCGCTTTTGCGCAATCGTATGTTTTTAAACAAATTCGTATGAAATTGCCGCCTTGAAAAACGGTTAATAGCATGTTAATAGCATAATTAATTTAAATTCGTACGACCTCGATTTTACATTTTCGTATGATCTGTTCATGTCAGTGGACGGTTAGGTTCAGGGGTGGACCTTCATGCTTATTGCCGTACGTTACTTTCTAAATCGTTTTTGCGCAATCGTTTGTTTTTAAACAAATGCACATGAAATTGCCGCCTTGAAAAACAGTTAATAGCATAAATAATTTAAATTCGTATGACCTCGATTTTACATTTTCGCATGATCTGCTTATGCGCCACTGACAGTTAGGTTTAGGGGTGGACCTTCATGCTTATAGCCGTACGTAACTTTCTAAATCGTACGTTTTTGCTCAATTGTATGTTTTTGAACAAATTCGTATGAAATTGCTGCCTTGAAAAACAGTTAATAGCATAAATAATTTAAATTCGTATGACCTCGATTTTACATTTTCGTATGATCTGCTTATGCGCCACTGACAGTTAGGTTTAGGGGTGGACCTTCATGCTTATAGCCGTACGTTACTTTCTAAATCGTACGTTTTTGCGCAATCGTATGTTTTTGAAAATATTCGTATGAAATTGCACCTCGAAAAACAGTTAATAGCATAATTCACTTAAATTCGTACAACCTCGATCATAAATTTTCTTACGATCTGCTTTACGCCACTGATGGTTAGGTTTAGGAGTGGACCTTCATGCTTATCGCCGTACGTTACTTTCTAAATCGTTTTTGTGCAATCGTATGTTTTTGAACAAATTTGTATAAAATTGCCACCTCGAAAAACAGTTAATAGCATAATTCATTTAAATTTGTACAACCTCAAATTTACATTTTCGTATGATCTGCTTATGCGCCACTGACGGTTAGGTTTAGGGGTGGACCTTCATGATTGTTGCAGTACGTTACTTTCTAAATCGCTTTTGCGCAATCGTATGTTTTTAAACAAATTCGTATGAAATTGCCGCCTTGAAAAACGGTTAATAGCATGTTAATAGCATAATTAATTTAAATTCGTACGACCTCGATTTTACATTTTCGTATGATCTGTTTATGTCAGTGGACGGTTAGGTTCAGGGGTGGACCTTCATGCTTATTGCCGTACGTTACTTTCTAAATCGTTTTTGCGCAATCGTTTGTTTTTAAACAAATGCACATGAAATTGCCGCCTTGAAAAACAGTTAATAGCATAAATAATTTAAATTCGTATGACCTCGATTTTACATTTTCGCATGATCTGCTTATGCGCCACTGACAGTTAGGTTTAGGGGTGGACCTTCATGCTTATAGCCGTACGTAACTTTCTAAATCGTACGTTTTTGCGCAATTGTATGTTTTTGAACAAATTCGTATGAAATTGCTGCCTTGAAAAACAGTTAATAGCATAAATAATTTAAATTCGTATGACCTCGATTTTACATTTTCGTATGATCTGCTTATGCGCCACTGACAGTTAGGTTTAGGGGTGGACCTTCATGCTTATAGCCGTACGTTACTTTCTAAATCGTACGTTTTTGCGCAATCGTATGTTTTTGAAAATATTCGTATGAAATTGCCACCTCGAAAAACAGTTAATAGCATAATTCACTTAAATTCGTACAACCTCGATCATAAATTTTCTTACGATCTGCTTTACGCCACTGATGGTTAGGTTTAGGAGTGGACCTTCATGCTTATCGCCGTACGTTACTTTCTAAATCGTTTTTGCGCAATCGTATGTTTTTGAACAAATTTGTATAAAATTGCCACCTCGAAAAACAGTTAATAGCATAATTCATTTAAATTTGTACAACCTCAAATTTACATTTTCGTATGATCTGCTTATGCGCCACTGACGGTTAGGTTTAGGGGTGGACCTTCATGATTATAGCCGTACGGTACTTTCTAAATCGTACGTTTTTGCGCAATCGTATGTTTTTGAACAAATTCGTATGAAATTGCCACCTCAAAAAACAGTTAATAGCATAATTCATTTAAATTTGTACAATCTCAATCATACATTTTCTTATGATCTGCTTTACGCCACTGATGGTTAGGTTTAGCATAAATCAATTAAATTCGTACGATCTCGATCATAAATTTTCGTATGGTCTGCTTATACCCCACTGATGGTTAGGTTTAGGGGTGGACCTTCATGATTGTTGCCGTACGTTACTTTCTAAATCGCTTTTGCGCAATCGTATGTTTTTAAACAAATTCGTATGAAATTGCCGCCTTGAAAAATGGTTAATAGCATAATTCATTTAAATTCGTACGATCTCGATCATAAATTTTCTTACGATCTGCTTTACGCCACTGATGGTTAGGTTTAGGAGTGGACCTTCATGCTTATCGCCGTGCGTTATTTTCTAAATCGTTTTTGCGCAATTGTATGTTTTTGAACAAATTCGTATAAAATTGCCACCTCGAAAAACAGTTAATAGCATAATTCATTTAAATTTGTACAACCGCAAATTTACATTTTCGTATGATCTGCTTATGCGCCACTGACGGTTAGGTTTAGGGGTGGACCTTCATGCTTATAGCCGTACGTTACTTTCTAAATCGTAAGTTTTTTGCGCAATCGTATGTTTTTGAACAAATTCGTATGAAATTGCCACCTCAAAAAACAGTTAATAGCATAATTCATTTAAATTTGTACAATCTCAATCATACATTTTCTTATGATCTGCTTTACGCCACTGATGGTTAGGTTTAGCATAAATCAATTAAATTCGTACGATCTCGATCATAAATTTTCGTATGGTCTGCTTATACGCCACTGATGGTTAGGTTTAGGGCTGGACCTTCATGATTGTTGCCGTACGTTACTTTCTAAATCGCTTTTGCGCAATCGTATGTTTTTAAACAAATTCGTATGAAATTGCCGCCTTGAAAAATGGTTAATAGCATAATTCATTTAAATTCGTACGATCTCGATCATACATTTTCTTACGATCTGCTTTATGCCACTGACGGTTAGGTTTAGGGGTGGACCTTCATGCTTATCGCCGTACGTTACGTTCTAAATCGTTTTTGCGCAATCATATTTTTTTTAACAAATGCACATGAAATTGCTGCCTCGAAAAACAGCTAATAGCATAATTCATTTAAATTCGTACGATCTCGATCATACATTTTCGTATGATCTGCTTATGCGCCACTGACAGTTAGGTTTAGGGGTGGACCTTCATGCTTATAGCCGTACGTTACTTTCTAAATCGTTTTGTGCAATCGTATGTTTTTGAACAAATTCGTATGAAATTGCCATCTCGAAAAACAGTTAATAGCATAATTCATTTCAATTTGTACAATCTCAATCAAAAATTTGCTTACGATCTGCTTATGCACCACTTATGGTAAGATTAGGTTTAGGGGTGGACCTTTATGCTTACTTACTTACTTTCTGAATCATACGTTTTTGTACAAATTCATATGAAATCTCTTTCACGTAAAAAAGTTACATTTTCTCATTAGATCGGGTTAGATTCATCATAATTCACCTATAAAGACTGTCGATTTCACTGTTGCATCGTTGCTATTTTTGTTGTTTTTACATGACATTGCCGCAGCTAAGCTCAAGATTATATATAACTGAGCTGAAATAGCAGCATTTAGCAAATGATTTGGCAAATTCAGTCTCTTTCACATTTGTATATTATCCCTAGCCCTTCTTCCCCAGCACCACCTGCCTATATATATATATATATATATATATATATATATATATATATATATATTTATTTATTCTCATACAATGAAAGTCAGTGTGATCTAAAGTTGTTTGGACCCCATCATTATACAAAATGCCTTCTTTTGAGTTCTGCATAATGAAGAAGGTCAAACAGGTTTGGAACAACATTATTAGGTTATATTGCTGCTGTTTACAATAAAGCTTTAAAGACAGCATGATTGAAGGCTTTGTTTGGCATTGAGAGTCTCTTCATGGATCCACCCACACCACCCCCCTCACCAACGGCAGCCACCATCTTAACCCAGTAATCCACATCTACTTCATTTACATTTACAAACACGAGCCCAGAAACAATCTGCAGTTGCCAAATGTGTCCTTTTGAAACCAGTTTCGTCAGCGCATAAATCAACAAAACATACAAAGGGCTGTGCAGCCGGGCTAAAACTGAAGAGAAGGATTTTAGATAGAGCCTGGGCGATTTCACAAAGTGCGAATGCGGCATAAACTCCCTCTCACACGCATGTGCACTGGAGGAGGTGGGGAACAGAGAGAAATTACAGTTGCACCATCATCACAGTGTGTATTAGATAAAAATAGCTCTCATTTAACCAGGCTAGATGGTTGATAACGCAGTTTTACTGTTTTTATAATGAGCTGTTCAGTGAACACAGCTCAGCGGAGATAATTACACACTGCATGGTTGGATTATTATGTTTTTTTCATTGTCTTTTTTTTTTTTTTTTTACAGTCATTGCATGATCAGGCAATAAATGTTTTGTCAGGTAACCTAAAATGTTCCTGGTTTGGTAACATCTAAATTCTTCTCAGTCTGACTCTTAAGTGTAATATTTTCATATTTTCATTTCAATATGATCAAAATGGTAAATACTGTTAAATGGTTTGTATCTATACATTTGCTTTTATACTACTACTACTACTTCATATATGAACTCAGATTTCCAATCCAATAATAAATATTGTATATTGTACATATAATACACTGTAAAAAGTTATTGTTAGTTTAATGTAAAAAAGTAAGTTACCTGGTTGCCTTAAAACTTTAGTTAGTTGAAATAAAAAATTTGAGTTAATTAAACCAATCTCCTTCATTGTATTAATTAGCATACACTCAAAATATGATGTTATCTGAACCACATTAATTATCTACGTTGATTTGACAAAAGATAAAAAGTTGTGATAACAAATCATGAAAATATTGTTTTACAGTGTATATATATATATATATATATAAAGTTTACAAGCATTATTAGCCAAATTCCCAGGTATTTTACAGTGTAAAAAAGTGAAATAGGCATGTGTTATAACAAGTTAATACCGGTGGACAGTGGCATAAACTACCTAATTATTTGTGATCTTGTTCTATTCTATTTACTTCTTGTTTTAACTTAGCTTTTTATAATCGATTATTTTGCTATTATAATTACAAATCGCAAAAAAAAAAAAAAATAAAATAAAATTCAATAACTGAAACATTCCTGCATAACGAACTTCTAAAATACTCAGGTGCACTTGGCCTTGTTCATTTAGCAGTTTGGTCTTCGAAGAAAGAAGGTATTTAGTATACATTCAGTCTGAAATTAAATAAAGTCGTAGGCTCATGTTAAAGCTGGGTTTTTCAGTTGGGTGCCATGTGTGTTTTGACTGTAACACTTGTCGAGTTGTGCAGCGTCGAGTCGTTATCCTGCTGCATAGTGGCAAAGTAATTAATCACCGTGTGGCTGATTTGCAGCAAATTCAGCTGTGTTGACTCTTAGCTTTCACCAGGTTTGTAATGAATTGAGCCATTGTTAGCATTGCACTGTTGAATTCGGTTGTTTCATTAATGCAGGACAGCGTATAATTTATGTTCGGCCTGAAAAAGAAGTATGCCTATTCCGGATGTGCCCCTCATGTACAATGTTTCATTTTAATTTACAAAAACAATCAATAAAACTCACCCTTATCTCCAACCTAACAAGTTTATTGACAGCCTTAAGTGTCCAGCAAGACCGCCGTCCCGATGTGCGATAAACGTAATACTATTAGTATTACCTTGACTTTAGCTGACACTGATGGCTGCCCAGACGTCATGCCTCAGTAGTGTGCATCTAACCTCAGGCTGTATGGGGTTAAGGGTACAATAGACCCTTAGAAAGGGTCTTTTCTCCAGATGGCCACGCTCAGTGCGGAAGACAAAAGACACATAGCTAAAGCTCTTTTAATGTTTTCTTAAGGCTGACCTGACCTCCTGGCTTCAAAATATCAGACGTGTCTTTGTCGCACGTGATTGACGGTCCATAAGTAATATATCATAGATAGTCTGTCGCAACCACTCTTAAGCTAAGAGCGGAGAATCTTTCTTTGAGGTTTTCCAGTCATAGACGAGGAACGTTCTGAATCCGTGTACCCCGGGGCACGGGAGCAGGGAAGAGAACAAAAAATATGGGAATGTAATGTTAGGGCTCCTCTTATAGGCCAAAAGATTTACAACCACATTCAGAGGACGGCCTAAGAGCTCTTTTTAGAAACGACAGGAATGTTTAAGCACTGTGCCGGGCCACGTAACAGAGCTCAACAAAGCAAAGAGAAATAAGCTTTATTCTTAGTAGTTGTCTTAGGAAATGACTATTAAAATTGATCAAATTTTGTGTTATTGATTGCAAAAGACTTTTTTTAGTGAGTTGTACAGTTACTTTTGTGATCCATCAGACTTACAATGTTTGCATGACAGAGGAAAATGAGAGAAAATATTGCATAAACATACATTTAAAAACACAATCTCATGGCGAATAACTAATTTATGTTTAGGCCAATTCGTGTTTTTAGTTGCACTTTATTTTAAGGTTAGTTACATTGTACTTAACTCAAATAAGTATTGAGTTATATTAATTAACTATACATACTTACTACTTGTAATTATGCATAATTTACTGTAATTACTATAATAAGTACATGTGTAACTACATCACCTTAAAATAAAGTGTTACCGTACTTTTTTGTTTTCATACAATTGGCGTATGCCCATACAAATCAATCAAATAAAATACAAATCCACACTAATTTGCACACTAATTCTCCAAAATGTAAAGTACTACTGTTTTCGGTCACACATTAGATAAGGTCCAATTGTCACTATTAACTAACTATTACCTATGACTTTTGCCTCAATAAACTACTAATTGCTGCTTATTAATAGTTATTAAGGTAGTTATTACGTTTAGGTATTTGGTGGATTAAGAGATATGGTCATGCATAATTAATATGTGCTTTATAAGTACTAATTAACAGCCAATACCCTAGTAATATCCATCCTAATACACAACTAGTTATAAGAGTGAGAATTGGTTAACCTAAACTAAAGTGTTACCATATTTTCTTTTGAGATAGGACTGATCACACCCTAGAATCAACAAGAACCAGAAATATGTTCTAAGACCTGATATCTCTGTATGTTCTATTAACATTACTGGAAGAATGTTTACTCATAACTTGAGAGAAACTTGCCAGAACGTAAGCCAAAGTTCTGATTAACAAACCCTCCAGAACACAATAGTAACCCAAGAGCAATGCTGCATATACCACTCAGAACACAAGGAACATACTTAAAAACACTTAGAATACCTCAGCAATTAGTAATTGCAACGCTCTAACAAACATCATGCCAGCAACGTCTGCACAGACTAGTCCAACTCACATTTCCTTTATATGTTTCCATATCAATAGGTCCAGATCAGTTGAAACCCCACACCCTTTCCTTCTTCCGTAATTCACCGCTTATGACCCTGGGAAATGGCTTCTGTGCTGTCTCAAACAAACACAAACGATCTACCTGACTAATGGACCAAAGGGAGCTGACCTTTGAACCTGTGGAAGGTCAACCTTCAAGACCACAGTGTCTTTTTGTCCTGCACCAACCTATAATGCTCTTTCAAAACTTGTCCGGTGTCTGCCATGAAAAGGAGAATTCGGGGACAGTCCTATAAAACATGCTTCAATACGGAATATTTTGAGAGCATTCTAGGTTAAAGACAATGGATATCGTGATTCCAGGCTCCACAAATCCAATGCAGGATTGTCGGCTTCACAGTCATGAAGAAATCCTAGGTGGATCTTTCTACAATACATTCGATTTGATATAATCTAAGAATATACTGGCAACAGCACAGTATGCTAGTATTCCATTCTGAACATATCTGGGAGCTGAGAAATGGGAAAGGCAGTATCTTAGGGAAAGCTGAATTTACTGCTTTAAATGCTTTAGGAGTGGAGCGCAGAATGCCGAATATAAATCAGGAAGTTGATCTGGCTGCTGTGCTGGGCGTCTTCAGTGCCTTATCTGAGCTGGATCCACCGAGCACTGGAGAGTCCGCAATGATATAAATAATGCCTATTGATTTCAGCAAAGCCGGGACACTGGAGGCGCACAAACACAGTGTGTGATTATAAACTGTTCACCTCTTGCTTGAAGTAAGCAGTATTTGCAACAACCATTTCTCTAAACGTGCATGTTTGGAATTAGGAAGCAGAAAATCATAACTAGTTTTACATTAACTCTGACATTTGCATATTTTCATATTAAAACAATGATAGTTATAGTGCTGTTTATAAGAATTTTTTATAAGACACAGGTTCTTGTGCTAAAAGTAGCGTAGCTGATAACCGTTGTGTTGGTGGCTGTAGAAAACATGGGGTGGCGGCTCCACTCGGTCCATTCGTTATCGTATTCCGGGACGGGGTGGGGGTTGTGGTCCCCCTTGGTCCATTCATGATTATTACACCGGTTGCACAGCCCTAAGGATGGCCCTGGTTTTGGCTTAGCATATTGAGCTCTGGTGCTGAAATGGTGATGTTGGTTCAAATTCGGCTTGCAACATTAACCCCCTCTTCCCCACATCTTTATTGGCCTCTCTCTACTGTCTATTTAAGAAAGAAAGAAAGAAAGAAAGAAAGAAAGAAAGAAAGAAAGAAAGAAAGAAAGAAAGAAAGAAAGAAAGAAAGAAAGAAAGAAAAATAGGGCTAGTTCCTCCCTGCAGTTTGTGAGTGCTGTGCCAAGACTCTTACACACAAAAGAACAGAGACAACCCATGCAGGAAAAGAGAGTTCCTCAAATTAATAGCATCCACTCTCCCTGGTGTGGCGTTAAGTGCTGATCATATATACCTGATAAGAGAGGCAGCGAGTGTTTGCAGCCAAGCCCCATTCCTCCCTCTAACAGACAGAAAACTCTGAGCCAAAGCATCCTAATGTAACCCACAAGGCTGTTTTTGCTTTGTACCGTTTGATAGCAGTGGTATCAACAATATCTCATTTTGCACTTTTGCCCATCTTCATCAAATTTACCGTAATCCCATTATCTCATTGCTGGATCTTAATTAATTTTGTAATTTCATTGCCTCTGTCGCACACTGGGGATTTTGGAGGGAATATGGAGTAAACCCCTGCGGTAATACTCTCTGTCATTGCAGTTTAAATGGCCACTAAAATGGTGTCAAACATGCTCATGAGGTCCTGACAACACTGATTGGCTGATGGCTGAAGAAGTCAAGTTCAAATAATATTAGACATTTACTATAATATATTGCTTGCTTTTTTGTCAGCATAGTGGTTATGGAATCTACCAGTAGTGGATAAATTCCCCAAACTAACAATCCAATCCTTGACCCCTTTAGTCCGGGAGCAACTCTAACCATTGACTTCCCCTAAGATCAGAGGGACATGATTGACCTCTAAGAATGTTGTTCAGATCCTATACCCAGTCCTTAGCATTACTCTAACCCTGAACCTAACCTTGAAACCTGACTTGTTGATATGAACTTTGTTCCAAGATCAACTAGGATGATGAATAAGACATATGTCTTGGTAAAATAACAGTAACTTAATTAACTCATTTAAGGATAATATTAGGTTTGAGGTTGGCTCCAACCTGCCCCACCACCCCTGTTGGACAATTATAGTCATGAGTTTGAATATGCCTACTTCTCTTCTACATAGCTTAAAAAAAACAGTACATGATATGACTAGTATGTCAGATTTTGCAGTATTCATAAAAGAGTTGGCAAAAAATACCCAGATGGCCTGCTATTTCCACCTAGATACATAAGTGTACGTCCAATGGACTCGTACACTGTGAGGCCATCTAATGCTATAGGTCACATGATAATGGCAACATTCTGGATGTAGTATGTCTGGTTTGCTTTCAAACCACACAAATGCATACTTTATAGAACATGTTTAATGGTTTAACTGTAAGTTCTTTATCAAATGTTCTCTGGCAATCTGCAATTTCAGACACAGCAAAGTAATCCTGAAGACCTCAATTAGGTGGTTCAGGTATGTTTAATTAAGGTTGGAGCTAAACTCCGTACGAAGGTAAGCCTCCAGGGACTGGATTGAACACCCTTGTTTTGAAGTAGTGATATATTGCTATCATGTACGGGTCTTAGGATTCAATGAAAATGAAATGTTCTAAGTGAAAAATTTCTAAAGTTAAAAACTTGAATCTCTTAGTATTGGATACGGTATTAATATGTTTCAAAATGGTTCCTCTCAAGAGAGCTAGTTACACCTCCACTGTTTCTGTTACAGTCATCAGGAATGATTTTAAAGACAGTGGGACGTCATTGAAACAGATGGGTGAATTAGACACCGGCGAGTGATAACTGCGTGAGGCCAGTCCTCACCCAGAGCCACAATTTACTAAAGACCTGCTCTCGGCTTTCCTGTTCTTCTGCCGTGTGGAGTAACCCTAACCCATTCCAGATGCTCCCAGACAGAGCAACTCAGGGAGTGAGTTGAGGAGAGGATGAGCTCATTTTTCACTCTTGTTGGTGATAAATAAAGAACATATGCTGACCATTCGTTTGATTTTCTCCCCTCGTCCACATGTCCATAAATCAGTTTGACGCACCGATAGTTCTCATCTGCATGCGAAGGACTGAAGTAGCTGATATCTGCTTAGGGGAAATTTCACCACTTGCACTGAAGGAGTGCCGCAGACCCCTATGGAGAAATGAACAATCTCTTCCCTTTTGTTGCAGCCAGATCTGATGAAGCATCCAGCAACCAACAGCAAGACCAGAGACGTTATACCTCTGGTGCAAGAGACAAGCAGTGTGAAGCAAACATGAATACAAAACAACCAGCATCAGTAGCAGATGTTGCACCGGATAGCTTGATGACTTTTCAACCCTAACCATTAAACCATTAAAGTTTGAAATGCATTGTAAGTTAAGAATTTTGTTCAAGGCCCAATCTCGGCCTAACTCTTACCTTAAACCAGGGTTGTCCAGTCCTGCTCCTGGAGGGCCACTGTCACTGGATTCCTAGACATTTTCAAGTATGTTGGAGCCGGTTGGAGCTAATAGGACATTTTCCCTCCAGCAGCAGGGCTGGACTCTCCTGTCCTAAACCTAACAATCAGTTTCTTTCGCCATTATATTTGTTGCTGGAAAATAACACATGCTAGGCATTCGTTTGATGCGTGTGAGTCACAGTTCTCATGAGCATGCAAGGATGTGAGTGGAACTGGAAGCATCTAAGCCCTGCTTAGAGGAAATTTCACCACTTGCGCTAAAGTCGTGCCTCAGACCCTCTGCAGGGAAATGAACAATCCTTTCCCCTCGTTTCAGCCAGATCCCTGGAAGCATCCAACATTTCCTGTAGAGAGCAAGACCAGAGTCATTATAGCACTGGCCGGGGATGCAGACAGTCTGAAGCAAACATTCAAACAAAACAGTCAGCGTCGGTGCAGAGATTTACACAACACGCTTGATTTAGGATGTCAGATTCCCATGGCTGTGGGGCTGAGATGAAGTGGATGGCCTGGGGCAATGTCAACATTGGGGCTTTGGCCCCTCTCAACCCACTCGTGCGAGAGGGAGAGACCGTGACCAAGTCCAGGAAACAGCTGCGGAAAAGAGTGTAATCCCAGGCTCGAAGGTAAACCTGAGCCGCACCCGAGGAAGCTTCGAGATTGCATTTTGTTTAGGTCTTCAATTTCCGGATTTGCCAGGGTAGGCCTCACTAGAATTTTCTGCTCAGTGATTTTTGCATAGCTTATTGGGTCATTTCTGCATTGAGGCTTGATATTGAGCTGTTGTGCATGCTGCTGAGGAAAGGGCAGAGAAAACTGCGCAGAGAGGAAAGCAAAGCAGACATAATGTAAATATTATGACAAGCTGAGTTGCGAGGCGCATTTGAAGTGGCATTTGAAAGGATGAGAACATCAGAAAAGCATGCATCAAACCCTACAATAGCTTGCTCAGACTGCAAGTGTTACTTTTCCTAGGTACAATGGACACCCTCCAGGTATTTATCTTTCTGTGGTAGAGAAGAAAAAGGTAAGACGGTTTTTAATATTTTACTAGCCCTCACAGGTTCATCCTGTACAAACATGTCTATTCATAGTATGAGAGAGACACGCAGAGAAAATGAAGCTTAAATGTAATTAGCACAACAAAAAGCCGCTGCCAAGCAGACAAACACAGCGTGTTTGTTGTGAACTAGATTCATTGCATACCTTTACTTTTAAAAGAAGTTTCGCATTCCCTCCCATGACAAGCCTATTGAGTGATTTTGATTAGGGATATTGTCCATGTCAAGAGGTTACCTAGTTATGGATGGCTTTTGTTTTATTGTGGCAACCATGGATTATATCAAAGCTAAACTGACACCTAGAGGCCTCATGGAAGCATAAAAGAAAAACACTTGAGTGGAAATGGTTGGGAGGCATTTCTGAAATATTGAAATACTATTGCTGGGGAAATTTAGATGTGGATTACACCTTCAAAAGGTTCAGAATTTCTCTTTTTTAGAAGGTTGAGAATCTCTTTCTTTCTTTCTCATATATAAACTTTATTCTTCTCCTGGAAGTCCCAACTTCATGATAACAAATCCATGACAATTCATGATTAAAATATTACTATACTGATAGTCTAAACACAAATAAATGTGATAAACATGCATCATTATGATATTTATTGTGTGAAAAGGATTTTGCAAACTTTGAGCATCATTTTCACCACAACCAACAATTTCGCCAAGTTTTTTCCCAAAAGTTTTTATACTTGTTTACCATGGAGACAACGGTGTCAGTGAAGAGCAAGCAATGATTACTTTATCATTCAATTTCAAAGGAAATACATTGGTAAAATTGGCGTTTGCATGGGCTTTTTTGAAACAGTAAATTAATTCTACATTTACAATTACAGTTTCAATTACATACACTGTAAAAAAAAAAAAACTGTTAAATTACGGTAAAAAAACTGGCAGCTGTGATTACCAGAAATTTACCGTAAAAAAATATGGTAGCCACATTTTAGGTTTTACAGACTTAACTTAAAATTTACAGTAATAAACTGTATTTCATTATCTGATATAATGTTAATTTATCAACCTATTGAAGTATTAATATATGTTTTGTACCATTGTAATACACTTGACACCCAACAATCACAGCAGTGACCAATCAAAGCTCATCACAAGCAGTTCTTCCACAAGAAAGTTAATACTAATATCAGTGTCATTCACACAAACATAACACCAGCATGGTAACACACATGAAATTTTAAAAATACAATAAACATTAATTTAACAACATTAAATGTAACATAAAATCCTAATGTACATAACTGATTAGAAAAAAAACTAAGAAAACTATGACGAAACATAGTTATTTCAACAAAAATTCATAAAATGTGAAGTGTCACACGGGGAATTGTGGGAATGTCAATTTACGGTTTTTCACTGTAAATTATACAATGACTTCCAATTCACTTCCAAAAACTGTACATTTAACGGTAAAATTACATTAAATGTACCATTAAATCTATCACAGTTATTTACCGTATATAGTAAGGAAACTTTCTGTTTCAGTTTTTCACTGTAGCATTTTTACAGTATTTTATTGTTAAAATCACGATAATTTCTTACAGTGTATGCATATGGTTACACCATGTTGTAAGAAGGTGTAACCGGTCCTACTCGACCCGCTCCAAACAGGACTCGAACCGGCATCTCCGGCATGGGAGGCGGGCACGCTAACAAGGACACTAAAGATTGCAATATTTAGCGTCAGTGCTAACACACCGCTTGAGGCCAGGGTAGTGAGGTTTATACACACAACTCTTACAAGCTTGCTTCAATTACACTCACCCCCCTAAACCTCACTCCCATCCGGGTCACGGCACCAAAAGTAACCAGTCCTACTCGACCAGCTCCGAGCAGGACTCGAACCGGTATGGGAGGCGGGCGCAAATAACAAGGACGCTAACGACCGCAGTCTGTAACATCAGTCGCTTGTCAATCCCAAAAAAATTAGCATGTAGCATGCAGCATGTACATTAAAAAAATGGCAATGAAGACACACAGAAACTGACTCTTCCAGTATAGACAGTTTCATTGATTATTATGGGTGTGATGTAGTTTTGGCGTGTCACAAGGCGCTAATCTTGTCCGGGAGTAGGCATAGCGTTAACAAAAACAAACTGACGGATATTCATCACGTAGCAACTTTGACATGGTGGCCATCCAGAGAATGTTTTGTTTTCATTAATCTGTGAGTCACTCAATAGGAGGTCGCTGTCAGTTGGACGTTATTGCGGCGTTTGTTGACAACATGTGATTACTGCTGCCCCAGCTGTGACTCAACCCTCCGAAACACAAGAGTGACAGCGTCTTTGACATAAAGAGACATTCCCGAAACAGGTCGGGCCAACCTCTGCTTTGTCGTGCCTTCCGGCAGCAGACCTCTCAAGCACATCTCACCTAGAACACATTCAAGCTGGCCTTCCTGTCATTGCCCTACGATGATTGATGACAGTGCGTGAGGAACAGACAAGTTGGAGAAGAAAAAGAGATTACAATCTTAGATGCCAAGATATTACAATAACAAATGAAAAGGCTTTGGGATGTAAAAAAAAAATATGCCAAAGGCTTTTTGTTCTAGTTTCGACTTGTGTCAAGTAAAATTCTTTTAATTGTACTTTTGTAATTTACAACTTTGTATATGCTACAAATGTTGTACTGTCCTGAAACACTACATCAGTGCCCCAAGCGTAATTCCAATGTTCTGAATACAGAGGACACTTGTTAGAAACAAAGGTCCTGTCCTTTTCGATAACACATTCAAGTGTTAACATGAAGGGAATAATCAGTCATCTTTAGGGATGTCTGTCCTTTTCACAGAAAATCTATCAATAACTGTAACAAAGTCCACTGAAGCGAGTTGTAGTCGAGAACCCATGTGCAGTATATTTAACGTAAACTTGAACAAAATACAAAATAAACATAAAGACCTGACTTGACTTGAAACAAACATGAACATAAACTCACCAGCAGTGGTTCAATTTTAAAATAAATAAATATTATGTTATAACATATTGAATCCCAGCGTCTTATTGGTTCATTTAACCCTTCATTTAATATTTAGTTGACTCTTTTCTCAACATAGTGTGGTTTTATTGTCTTCATCAATTGGAATGTCTTCAGTTATGAAGGTGAAATTCACAAAATAAATACATCAAAAAAAATCTAAGCGCTTTCGAAATGTGTTTGACCACAACATACCAAACCATGGTTACAGAAAAAGATATAGACCTTGTCATAACTTCTTCATAACTCAGAAACCCTCTATATATTAAACATGGTAATGTCTGAACTTTCATCCAAGTATGTCTTTGGCTTGATTTTTTGTCTTTTAATTGTGAAAATTTTGATGTGAAGCCCGTAAATCAACTTCAGCATAATTTCTCTGTACAAATCTCATTCCAAAAGCTCGGCTTTGGTCAGACCTCCTGCCCTTTTGGTCTCTGCTTTGTTTCAAACTTCAGGTTGTTTGATTCATACCGTAAGCATAAGCAAAGCGCTTCCAATGACTTCTCTTTATTTTTCCCCTGCCACAGATTTATTTAATCAAAAAGACCTTATGAAATGACTCTAGAAGTGAATACTCAACTCCCTTTTTCTCGCACGAGGCAAATTGCCAGTTCATTCCATTTGGAACGAAGTAGTTTTTATGCAAGTGGTGTGGAGACAATCACACACACACACACTTCCACGAGCTGACAGAGTCGCACATGAAGTCTCTCAACCAAAAATGGCCTGGAAAATATGAAAAATGCTCAAGTGGTGACCATAACTATTGTACTCAAACTTTTAAATCTGTTGGTTTGTACAGAGGGGTAAATGGACTGCCTGTTTGTGGTAACACTACACCACTTTTCTTAGAAAGCCCTTTCATTGCTCATGTACTCACAGCAATTAGTTATAATTGACTACATGAAGGGATTTATTTTGGGAATTTATCTTGCGGCTTGTTGAGGAGAGGTGGGCCATTGCTTTTCCAAGCCATCACACTTACAATTTTATTTGATAAAATGGGCAAAATAAATTAAATCTACCTTTATAAAATACTTATTACCAAAAAAAAAAAAAAAAAAAAACTTTAAAAGAATATACTTAAGTGCAAACTGTATGTAATATTTTGTTTACATGTTGAATTTAAGAGTGTTTTTTGACCATCTTTCTATGTACATCATATGTACACGTATAAGTATATATTTGTAATGTCATAATTACTTCTGTTGTCTTTGAAATATGGTTAAAGTTACTGGTGAATGTATTTATGGTAAACTAAAATATACTTTAATTTGTATTGAAACTTGTGTTATGTATTGAAATATATTAGTAATTACACCCAAGTTGCAATATAATTACTTGTTTCTTGTAATTAAAAGTTAATTACTTGCAATATTTTCAAGTGAATTTAAATGTAATGCAATCAAATAACAATGCAGATACAATTATGTATTTTAAAATTATATTAAAATTGTAATTTCCTCAAATCTTGGGGGGGGGAATGTTCTTCACAAAACATTGAAATCTGGTGTAAAGTATCCAAAACTAATCTAAGGCTTGCGCTTTGATGCGTCACATCTAATTTTGTTCAAAGAGGAAGTTCTGTTTCCCCAGTTCTGCTGGCTCATGTGAAGGTCACTAGCTAACAATGTTACTTCTTCAATCCAAACACAAAGCCATACATCAGTGGGCAAGAGCAGAACAAATTCAATTTGATGTCATTAGCTGACCAAGATGAGAGAAGGAAATTTACCTTTAACAAGATTAATGGGCAATTACAGGGACATCCCATTAATTTCAGATAGTTCACTGATTTACAGTGGCATAGCGTATTGACCTGGAATAGCATCAAAGATACTCGCAATATTGGTTTATGGTCCTAACACATGCTTTCTCACTGTTAACATGTTATGATGGTACAATGGCCCTCTTTCAAACAACGTACAATACTGTATATATACTGTATATATATCAGAATCAGAGTCAGAATCATGTTTATATGGCTTAAGTTATAAATCAAAACCTGCCTATCGAAAAGTTCTACATATGGGGGGGGGACTCAACTTGTTAAAAGAAACCCCTTGTATGGCTTAATATAACGTCTTTTACTGAAATATGTAGAAAACCCATTAAAGATTTACATTATTTAAAACATGCACATCGTTTCATACATGTTTTGGACAATGGGGGGCACCATTATTTTAGGTGTGCAGTGCATTTTGCGTCGATCACGTCAAATGGTTGCACTCGGTGAGCTAGTGGCGCTACCTGTTACTATTCTTACCGCAAACACAACTCAGAAAATAAAATACTGATACGATGCCGCATTGTGCGGCTTTTGGATGTAATTTTAAGTCGAAGGGCGACGAGAAGCGATGCAAGTCTTCACTGCTTTCCTAGCGATAAAAAGAGGAGAACAGAATGGGAAGATGCTAGCCTGACGTCGTCATACTCAGATTCTAGTCAGAATATGAGTCTGATTTGGGCTGTGATTGTGGGGCGTGTTTCAACCGAACCAGGAAAGAAGATTCCTCTGCACTCCATTGGATAGACCTACAACCAGGCCCGGGGTGGGTAATCGGGAGAATCGGGAGAATTCACGTTGGGCCGCTTCACTTTTGGGCCGGTCAAAGAATTTTTTATAAATTTTTTTTTTACATTACATTAGGCTACACACGTTCCGCATTCTGACACCGCAGCGCGCAGCCTCTGCATGGGTTGTACCATGAGAGGGAGTTAAAAAAAAAAAAAATATAATAATAATAATTAAGCATTTTTAAACAAATTTCTAAAACATTTTTAGCTTCTGAGCAGCAGATAAGCCAGTCCCCCGCTGAAAATTAGGAGGCCATGATGACTGCAGGGACAGGTAGAGAGGATACCAGAGTAAACAATATGAATTAAAGTTATTTAACCCTCAGGTTGTGTTCAAAACCCTATAACACCTTTTGTGTTCCCGGTCAAAAATGACCGACCTACAAAAAAATTGCTTATAAATCACTTGTTACGCTATATAATCACCCAATATTGGATTCAATCTTCCAACACATTTGTAAATATTACAAATTGCACTGTTGATCACACTAGTCTACTTTTATTTTTCACCAGGAAATTTGTTTTGAAAAACTTTTATTTTGTACGAAATGGCACATAGTCACACTTGTGGTGTTCCCGGTCAAAAATGACCGGACTACAAAAAATATCTTATAAATCTCTCATTATACTATATTATCACCCAATATTGGATTCAATCTTTTTGTCAACTTGTTTTCTTTCAGTTAGGACTGGTTTTATATTTCTATTTGCATCTGATTAATCGTAGGCCTCATTTATCTGAGAGTAGGTATCACGTTTTTTGATTAAAAAAGCATTATTTTTGAATATTTTTGAATACAAAAAAAATCTGTAAACATTAGTTCAATATGCCTCTTTGTGGAAGAGTGGGATACATTTCAAATGCTTTCTTTCTTTCTTTCTCTCTGCTTTTGTTAATTTATCTACCTATCCTTGTGGAATAGTGGAATAATTTTTATTAACTTCTCAGCTTAAGTGAATTATTATTTAACCTTCACATTATTTGATGAACCATGGTATTAATAAAAACTACACAATAGTAAGAGCTGAACTGTTGCTTCATTTATCCAATTTGGAAAAAGTGCTAATTTGGAATTCCACCTTGGAAAAAGAGGGCCGGTCTTGGGCCTGAAACTCCCGGGCTGAAAAGTGGCCCCACTCCGGCCCTGCCTACAACCAATTAGTGTAAACGATCTAGCAAAATAATTTAAGTTTACCAACACGATCATCATTTTTGAGAGAAATAGTAAAGGTGAATGCATACGAACAAGTTCTCCATTTAGGATTAGTACTCGACAATACAGCAAACAAATCGTATCGCAACCCAAGCGCTCTTTGGTGACGTGGATGATTACGTTACTGTTGATCATCTGTCCATCATCGTATAAAGCCCGCCCTGACAATTTGATTGGTCCGAACAGCTCTGGTTCAAGCATAGTTGCTCCACAACGGATCAAGTCCCTCAAATGTTGTGGGCGGGGCTAAGTTCGGCTGGCATCCAGGCTAGGAAGATGCTTGTGGACGAAAACAACTTCCTAAAGACCCGCGTATTTGTTCTCTCCACTTTAGCCCTGGTGCCTTTGAGTCTTTAAGTAGACCACAGCTAGTAATGTGATGACTTTATCCTTCAGTGGCTGCGGCCACGGAGGTTATCCCAGAGCTGCCCACTCCCCCGGGAGGCCGATGCTCCCTGACTCCCTGAACGGCTACTCCCTGGTGTCCTGCACTACCTGCACCTCCTTGTTTCCCTGCAGTGCCAGTACCACCCTGGAGGCTTCCTAACCTGCCAGCACTGCCCTATTCACCTGTCTGTCACCTGCCATAGCTCCAGGATGCCCTCCCTCCCTCCCTCAATCTCCTGAAAACGATGATATCAAGAAGAGGTGGATTCATTTTGTGAAGAACCACCTTGATGGAGAGCTGAGGATCACCAGCAACACCCGACCTCTGAAGTGAACATTTTACACTGGATAGTTTTATAAACTTTCATCTGAGACAACTGGGATTCCCTGATTATCCGCTGTTACTGGTGAATGGGGCCGAACAGACTATCTCCCGGCCTTCATCCTCCCATTATCTGCATTTCTTCAAGATTTTGATTAATTATTTTATTTACTTGGCTTTTTTTTATGATTAAAATTTGTCAGGGTGGTTAATAACATATTTTTCTGTGATATGACAAACTCAGAACACATATTTAATATTGCTTTACACAGACTTTAATTGTTAAATTGTCTGAAAACATTATATTCAGTTCACACTTAAGTAAATTATTTTAAAGTATATTAATTCTGTAATAAGTACTCTTTGCTAAAATGTCTTTTTTATATCTGGCACAAAAACTGGGGTTTTGAATGGATTTTAATTCGGGCAACAACATTAAACTTGAACATAATTTGGTTTTTAGTTATTAGTCTACTCGAAGTCTTCTACGACTAGCTATCGCGCTAGTAAATCTCACCCATTAAGAGTCAGCGCCTAGACCTGTGAAGCTGAGTTGTAATCTACTAACTTGTACTGTGCAGTCAAAGCTGCCTGGCAAGATAAACCAGATAATCTTCTAGGTTTGAGGATTGCAGTATTGTGGCGGTAGGCAGAGGTTGTGGGGTAGTGTATACCCTTGGGCTCAGGGATTGTGGATTAGTTGGATTTTCTGAGCGGATTTTCAACAGGAGCAGCAGTGAGTCATCAATTCCTTTAGCCCTCTGAAGTTCTGGGGTTGTACAGTTGGCAGTGCTTGGCTTTGCTTAAGGCCCTACCTGACGATGCCAGAAATTAGTTGTCCAGCCCTCATCTCCGACCTCTAAAGAGAAGATAATAAGGCTTACCCTCAAATGAATTGCTGCCACAGCACAATTATTTTAACTCCAGCTAGCACAAACAAGAGCCAATTGAAAAGAGACGCGGGGCGATCGAAGCGGCTAAGTGTACACTGGCCATTTAAGGAAATCCAATATGAAAAACAAATAATAACTTTGAACCTCTAGGCTAAAATAAAATGCTAAATACTCAAAACATTTTATATGCAATTTTTTGGACTAGTTCAGTTAGCATTTTTAAACATAACCCCCCTAAACCACTTAAAATGGTCCAATCCAATGGTTTTTTTTTTTTTTCACCCACAATAATCTGATTGCCTTAATCAAATGTAGATAGATAAACAGACAGGCAGACAGATAGATAGGATAATTAGATAGATAATGTATAAAATAAACGTTATCTTTATTTTTCTAGCCCCTCCTCTTCCCCAGCACCACCTGCCTATATATAGCTCTTATATGAATAAAACGAGACATGAACACACAGCTAATGAGAACACTCATAAGCCACGTGTTCACACAAAACATGACAACATGAAAGCACACAGCCAGTGTAAAACAGAGACAAAGACAAGACATTACAAGACAAAACAGGAGCGTCAGGGCTCTGTCACAAAACTAAGAAACAGACTAGGCAGAAGTGACAGAACCCTGACACAAATTCAGTACATTTCATTGACATAAGACCAGAAAGATTGTGAGAATCTCCTTTGACTTCACGTTGACTTAAACCCTATGTTATTCCAGCGGAATCGTCCCAGTAATCACGTTCTGTGGAAATTGCAGAAACAAATTCCACTGACCCTGGTTGCGTATAGCGATAAATAAAGCTTCCATTCTAAATCGGATGGATAAGAAGAGAGAGCATGTCCTCCCGGTGACGGAGTGGAAATGGAGAGGTGGAGCAAGCTCACAGCTTTATTAGGAGCCGCTGGAGATTGATTTCCTGTCAGGGTTGGGATGAGATTGATGGGGGTTTGGGAGATGGTGCGGGTGGGTGTCTACGGCAGTACCAGTGTCTGAGAACTCCAGAACCATGCTTTGCAGTGTCTTTGTAATGAACACATTAGTCTACAGCTCCTTATCCATATTTGATGAGGATCTCAGAGATAATTAAATGGTTCGGCCCTACCATCCCACCATCTTTTGGGTTATTTCACGCACCGCAAAACTGTGCAGGTCAATGTTTTCCGTGTAATGGCAGGCCTTCACCTCCAATAGGCACTTTAGATCTCACAGGGCTGAAAAATGGATGGCCCACATCTAAACCGTAACATGTTTAGGATCCATTTACGTCTATTTGGCTCCCAGTGGTATCGATCTGCTGTATTTAATTTCTCGTTCTAAAGAAGCCGCTTTTAAAGAGCTTCTGTCATTATGTACTTACAAGAAAAGCCTATTAACACTTACTCAAAATGCACTGTATAACATTTGTTAAGTCTTCGTGAAATCAAAATGGACTTTATTTGCTTGCATTAATTATTAAAATAGCTTACAATTCATCCGTGCAAATTATTCCAAAAAAAAATCAGCTGATGTCACCTATGTACTGTAGGCTATTTGTTAGTGTTGGGTTAACCAATAGCCAAATGTTGAATTATTAATTTGACTATTTATATAGGTACTGCATCATTTCTAAAATGGTTGCATATCCTGGTTCACTCACAATTATATCACAAGGCGCGTTTTTCTAAATGTCGACAAAAAACTATTGTGAAATGACAGCGTTTCCATTAACCGATGTTATGCGACTAAAACTTTTTTCCTCTCGCGATAAGTAAAATCATTCCAAAAACCATTGCAACGGACGTTGGTAGGTTTATGTACTGTATCCCAGCCGCACTAGCCATTATTATTAATGGAAGGAGATGTATGAGTGTTTTCCAAGCATTAATGGTAAGGAACGACCCTTATTATACTTGTGAGCGGCACATATGAGGTGTTTCTGGGTGTTTCTCCCTCATTTCTGCTTCGAGGTCTTTATTGTGGCATTTATTTGAGGTTTAGAATCCATTATTCCTGTAATTATTTCGTCTTATATGAATTTAATAAAGAACTCTCGTATTATGTCCGCCATCTACGTCAGGTGACCCGTAAATACGCAAACTGTTTCCATTGCAGTTTTGCGAAATATTTCTTTTTCGAATTGCCTGAAAAACCTCCTCATGCGAGCGTATAAACCTTTTTTGCAATAAATGGGAGTTTTTGCGAAATTGACGTGTTTCCATCGGGCGTATTTTCAATTCGCAATTTCAATTTGCGCAGTTTGAAGGGTAATGGAAACGCTTGGCTACAATCTTCACTCTAGTTTACCTTCTTTAAATTAATGAGTAGCTTACACAGTGTATATGCGAAATGATAAAAAACGAACTACCACATAGAAGGAGGTGTTATATATTCATGTTTTGCTAAGTCTCGCTAAGTTTCCTGACTAAATAACAAGCAGTAGGTGTGTTTGAGTGTGTGCATGTCCACGTGTGCTCTCAACGCTAATAAAAGTCCAGGATGTGGAAGAGGTCCTGCTGTCGAGCCCAGTCCCTCCACATGTTTTACAAGGGGGCCTGGAATGTGATGTGGGCCCACTGCAGCCCTCAGATGCTTTTAACAGTGGGGCCGCAGGCAGAACCACAGGCCCGCCGGCCAATAGGGAAGGGCAGCGCTCGAAATGGGGAACAGGCAGCTGTAAGTTCTTACGGGCTACGCTTGAGTAAGTGCAGAAAGATTGCCCGTGAGGTGACTGCAAAAAACAGGGTTAAGTCTGCAGTATATTTCCGTCCCCAACATCAGCACTACACAACGCCACATGCAAAACGCAAAGAACGGCAGAACGTGCAGTAGATCAGGCCGAAGCTTCAGATTAGATCTCAGACACTTCAGAATTCATCATTAACGGGAAAATGAAACTATGAGGCTCTGAAGCGAGTAATTGGATGAAACTTTTAAGCACATTTCAGAGCTTTCAGGCCTGACTTCATTTTATGGTAAAGATTATCGATGGAAGAAGGAAGCTGAGCTAATTTATACCTTTGAAAGGCAGCCCTTTTTTACTGATAAAAGAGTGTTTTAAAACGTAGGCTTTTCTCCGAGCTTAAAAAAAAAAAAGTAAGACTTTTCCGTAAGTTTCAAGATAGTAACTCTGTGGGAAAAAAAAGGACTCGCATTAAACGGTGTCATCCAACCACTAGGCAATCTATTTTCATGGAAATTTATTTTCATTTTGTTGATGTCAGTGCTCTGACTTAATGCATGCGTGACCGGTGCTTCATCAAATAGCTTTTTAAAGGCATTCCAAACTCACTGACCTGAAAACAGTGTGCCAGCACAATTCAAGCCACCTACTAGAGATATTATTAAGATCTTCAATATAATAAAATAGAAATTCTATTATGTCTTTTATTGTTTCACTAAAACATGACCGTAACACACCTCTCTGGAACAACGTCACACAAACCCATCATTTCACCAACAAATGGGAGTTTTATCACAAAACTTATCATAAAGAAATCACTGGAAACTAGCGAGATCGCAAAACGAACATGATAAAAGCGACCGTTTTAAAACCCAGGCATCGATGTTTTACCACAGGTTTACAATAAAAAGTGATTCATTGATCATAATGAATTAACTTGTGTCAAGATTGCACATATGTCACACAGAAATAAAGTGGTTTACCGTTATTTCACGAGAGAATTAAGAGGAGACACGTTCTTATTCAATCGCGTCTATTTATTTGTAGTCATAGGACATACTGTATATTTACATCTCATTTAGAAAGAATGATCATTTCTACAGATATGCCACCAAAAATAAGTTGCTTTATTTTATGACATGCGGAGCTAAATATAGATATCAGACAGCCCGGTTTAAAGAGACGAGACATACTGACAGATGCATTAAAAACATGATTGTGATAGCCTATATGATTTTTATGATTTCTTCAAGCGGTCATATTTACCATGTTTACTGTGGTAATGGTTTGCACGCATAGTCTTTTGCATCACGTATACATATGTATCCCTTATACGGTGATCAGAATCCTATGGAGGCTTGTTTCCGCCACAAAATAAAAAAAAATTTAATGATAATTGCGACTTTTTATCTCACAATTCGAGTTTACATCTCGCAATTCTGACTTTATTTCTCTGAATTTTGAGATATAAAGTCAGAATTGCGTGAAATAAAGTCGCAATTGCATGTTATAAAGTCAGAATTGTGAGATATAAAGTCAGAATTGCGTGAAATAAAGTCAGAATTGCGTGTTATAAAGTCAGAATTGCGTGAAATAAAGTCAGAATTGCGTGTTATAAAGTCAGAATTCTGACTTTTTTTCTCGCAATTGCGACTTTATATCACGCAATTCTGACTTTATAACACGCAATTGTGAGTTTATATCTTGCAGTTCGGACATCTTTTCTCAGAATTGTGAGATATAGCTAAAGTCCAATTCTAAGAAAAAAAAAGACAGACTTTTTATCTTTTTTTTTTTACCTCAGAATAGTTTATCTCACAATTCTGACTTTATATCTCCCAATTGCGTATAATAAAGTAAGAATTGCGTGAAATAAAGTCGCAATTGCGGGAAAAAAAGTCTGAATTCTGACTTTATAAGACGCAATTGCGACTTTATTTCACGCAATTCTGACTTTATATCTCGCAATTCTGACTTTATAACACGCAATTGTGACTTTATTTCACGCAATTCTGACTTTATATCTCAAAATTCTGAGAAATAAAGTCAGAATTGCGAGATGTAAACTCGCAATTGTGAGATAAAAAGTCGCAATTATCTCTTAAAATGTTTTATTCTGTGGCGGAAACAAGCTTCCATAGAATCCACATCGGATCACAAACAGAAGGTATTCAAACATGAAAGTGAGTTTTTGAGCTAAATGATTTTAAAAGTCTTTAATACTGATGTTAGCTGGTACATTGAATAATCCGGTTTTGGATTTCCCATGCCTGTGTTTTGGACTCTGTTATCATTTGGATTGTTTTCCCTGTGGTTATTGACCTTTTGCTTTTCTTTTGGATTTTGATTGTGGATTACCCCCAGTAAAGCTGCATTTGCGTTGGCATGTAACAAATAATACATTTTTATTTGTTTTAAATAAATATCTTGCCCAAAGTAACTGTAATGACAAGTGGGATATTATATAATAATAATAATAATATCAGGTGTAGTTAAACACGCACAAATCCAAATAGAAATATAGCTGCATGCAGTGATGACGGGCCCAAGCCCCCGAACCACCGCCAGTTTCAAGTGATCGTAGATTTATCAATTACATCTCAAAGTTTTTTACTTCCAGAAGTATTTATATTAAGGTCATTTTATATATTTAGTAACCTAATTATATAAAACTATATTATATAAAACTATATTATGACAAGCCATTTAAGGCTGCCTGGCTTGACCTTCGCTCTGAGGTTCTCTACACAGCACACAATATAACTCAGAAGTGTGTTTTGGTGTATAATGTTTGATTTATAAACAGGGCCGACCCACCAGAGCGCCAGTTGACTGATGGGGCCCTTTCCGTGAGCCGGCGCGGGACGCCAAACCAGCTCAGAAGGGTTGAGTGTAGCACTGCCACGCAGGACCTCTTGATTTAGAGGAATAAAACTGTCCATTATCGCTACTTCTATTCTGGTGTTCCGTAATGCTCGTGTAATGGGATCCTAGACCATAAATGAGCGGCTGTTTAACAGAGCCTCAACCCATAATCTCTGCACACTGGAAATTATGTGCTTAAACCGGTACGTTATTAATCAAAGACAGACAAGAAGAGACTGCAAGTCCCTTTAGGGAGAACAGAGAGCACATTTGGTAGCATTTAGTGTTGCAAGTAACTGCTAGAGGTGTGCATTATGGGATATCACCCTTTAGCGTTTCCTTGTTAATGAATTGCAAAGTATTCCCATCACCAGATAAAACAAAATCTGGATGTTTATTTCTTCTTTTTTTTCTTCAGCAGGAGAAGATGGGAGTCAGTCCATCAGTCTTGGAGAGAACAAGGAAGCTGTTAAGACTCAAGCCTGACCTTTTATCCTGCGCTGGGCGGCTCATCTGTCTTGCATCCTGGCAGGGTGTGTGTCTGTGTGTGGTGTGTGTGTGTGTGTGTGTGTGTGTGTGTGTCAGAACAGCTTCTAGTATCAGAACAGAGAACAATCCTATCATCTGCATGAGAGACTATAAACACTCTTTATCTCACTCGCTTACTCACTCTCGCTCACTCACTCACTAATTTATTCGCTCAGTCACTCACTCATTTATTCGCTCGCTCACTCACTCACTCACTCTCTCACTCACTCATTCACTTGCTCACTCACTCACTCACTAATTTATTCACTCTTTCACTCACTCACTCACTCACTCTCTCGCTCACTCGCTCGCTCATTTGCTCGGTCACTCTATCTCACCCATTCACTCACTCACTGCATCTCAATCGCTCACTCTCCCCATCTCACTCCCTATCTCACTCACTCACTCACTCACTCACTCACTCAGTCACTAACTCAGTCACTCCCTATCTCCCTCACTCACTCACTCACTCACTCACTCACTCAGTCACTCACTCACTCACTCAGTCACTCACACTCATTCACTCTCTCAGTCAGTCAGTCACTCACTCACTCACTCACTCACTCACTCACTCACTCACTCTATCTCACTCACTCACTCAGTCACTCACTCAGTCACTCACTCAGTCACTCCCTATCTCACTCACTCACTCAGCCACTCACTCACTCACTCACTCACTCACTCACACTCACTCACTCACTCAGTCACTCACTCACTCACTCAGTCACTCACTCACTCACTCACTCACTCACTCACTCACTCACACTCACTCACTCACTTAGTCACTCACTCAGTCACTCCCTATCTCACTCACTCACTCACTCACTCACTCACTCTATCTCACTCCCTATCTCACTCACTCACTCACTCACTCACTCACTCACTCAGTCACTCCCTATCTCACTCACTCACTCACTCACTCACTCAGTCACTCACTCACTCACTCACTCACTCACTCACTCATTCACTTGCTCACTCACTCATTTACTCACTTGCTCACTTGCTCACTCACTCACTTAATCACTCCCTCACACACACACACACACACACACTCAACCACGCACAGGGCCCTATTTTAACGATCTGAAACGCAAGTATCAAACGCAGAACACAAGTAACTTTGTGGGTGGACCTCGGAAAATTTAAAATGGGTTGGTCTGAAGCGCAAGTTCGTTCCCTAATTTACCGACGTGCGTCTGTGGAGGGAAAAGTCTGTTGTGCATCGGGTGCAAAATAGGAATGATACATGCGTCGGTGTCATAGACTGTAAAAAATATGGACAAAGCGTCTGTGACGTCACCCATAGACTTTCTGAGCCGTTTATGGGGGGTATGTGCGGCGCCATCTTGGAAAATCTTGGGAAATCCTAACCCCGCCCACCTTCTGACGCAGTGCGCGTCACTCAACTCGCTCTGCTACTCCGTTTATCTCTGTGTATATTTTAGGCAACGAAATATGTTATAAAAAACCATACTAACTCTTTTCGTTTTCATTTAAAGAAATCTTAAACATTATAGCCACACAAATGTGGTTCAGGCAACGCGTATTGATTATATTCACTGCATATTTGACTATTTATAACAAAACGAAATATAAAACACAAACCTGCCTCTTTTCGTTTTAAATATAATATAAAAATATCAAACATTTTAATATGGTCCAGGCAATATGTGCATTTGTACTAAACAACAGTAAACAACAGTTGCAGTAAACAACATTACAGATCATCTTCGTTGTATTAAAATTTTAAATGACAAAACTCAACCCAGTCTCTTTTTGTTAAACTTCAGTTTTATCAATATTAGCTATTATAAAAGTATAAGTAAAAGGTACAAGAAGCTATACAAATAAAGCAAACAATTCAGTCAAACATACAAAGTCAGCGCTCTAGTCTAACCATACAACGGTAAAGTTAAATAGCTTATAAAGTTATGAAACTTCCCCTCAGCCAAAACGATTGGCCAGGGAACAAATTATAGATTCACGAGACCAAAAATCGCCCGTTAGATATACACAAGACGAATTATATCTCATGTTTAACCACTACAGAGACGTCAGAGTCAGCGGCAAATGTCAGAACGACTAGCCGAGGAAAGGCTGTTCCAGGCGGGGTACATTAGCGCCGAGCGCCCGGTCATCGCTGGATCTCACAACCTGGATAAAATTTTCATAAATCTTTATAAATAAACCACAGATTTGAGCTTTAAACAACTACATTCTCGCCTGAAAAACTCTTAAAACTACATTTCATGATTCAAAAACAGTAGTATTATATTTCAACTGTGTTCAAAAATGGCGCTTCTTATGTTGACATTCTCCTTGGAGCAGCCTATGCTCGTTATCAGCAGTCAATCAAGCTGTCAATCAAAGTTAACCACGCCCTTATTTGTCATACATTTTATATCTAAATACGATCTAAACTAATGAGTTAGAAAAAAATTCACCCCCCTCACAGTTGTCAGGCACTCGGAACCTATCGAAAAATACAATAAAAGTCCATGGGACCAACCTGTAAAAACATGAATTTATGCTGTGAAAACGGACATTTTAACATGGGGGTCTATGGACATTTGCTCCCTTTTGGGACCTCCCTCTAGCGGATTTTCGATGTATTGCAGTTTTCCGCACTTCCGGGTAGGCTTCTTTTTCAGATTTGAATATTGCCGCTTGGTCGGTGTACAAAGTCAATTGCGCTGGGTGCAAGATAGGGCCCACACACTCATTCGGTCACTCATTCTTGCTCACTCTCTCTCTCGCTCACACGCGCACTCATTGTTGCTCACTCCATCTCTCTCTCACCCACTCACTCACTCACAAACTCACTCACTCACTCACTCACTCACTCATTCTTGCTCACTCTCTCTCTCTCGCTCTCTCACTTACTCTCACTCACACATGTTCTCATTCGTCCTTCTGCCACCTAAAATCAATGAATATGCATGAAAAAATGTCTTTAATTTAGTTTGGTGTTTCTTTGCAACCTTTCAAAAACTTGGTAGAAAAGTACAATTTAACAGATTTTTCTTAAAATCTTTAGAATATGATGCAACTTTCAAACAAGGCATTTAAAAAACATTTCTTAATAAACAATTATTCAAATAAAAAAAACCTATAAAAACTTCTAAAATAACCTCACCATCTGGCTGTTTTTTTTTTTTTTTGCAAACAAACTGATGGATGAAAAGAAGTGGTTTAGATCTAATATTTAATATCAACATTTTTTTTTTATTTTTTTTATTAAGATTAAATCGAAATGCACCCTGTTTACTTTCTTAATACATGTTCCTGGTCTATTATGAATGATACATAAGTGCATGTTATTCCAAAGTATGAACGTTAATCTTTGACATTTTTAATCAAAATGTAATAACTTGCATTTCACAAACCACTTAATTCCTTCTAAGTAAAATCAATACACCATTCAATTTGACAAAAAAGTAAGTAAATAAGTACTACTTAAATAAATTACCCTAATCTTATTGAATATCATTTTCCATAATTGTTATTATTATCATTATCATATATATATATATATTATTTATATATATATATATATTATTTTTTATATTTATAATATATAATTTTATCATATTTTTATAATATAATATTTTTGCATATTTCTGTGAAAAAAAAAAAAATATATATATTTAATTTTTTTTACAGAAATATATGCAAAAATATTATATTATATTATGAAATTATTAGACAATAAATATATTATATACTGGTATATTGATAGATTTTTTTTATTATTACCATTTTTGTCAATTTTGAAATGTAATATTTATAGTGTATTAGACAGACTGATAGATTTGATACGATTGGACCTTTAAAGCCTGAGTCATGTGATGTATAAGATGATATGAGCACAAGTTCTTTTAGAAGCATGGCCAACAACCAGACTGACAAATTATTCACTATCTCCATAACATTTAAGCACCACACAGAGGCCCGACGTTCATCTCAGCACTCGCTTAGTGCGTTTCAGCACTTCATCAATCACGCAAACGGCTCGTGGATCATGTTTACAAAATATGCAGCCTTGTGGAGATGAATATTACCATAAAGTCTTTTTGTCAAGACAATATTTCTCATTAATAAAAAAATGCTGCACTAAATTACTACAAAAGTATTCAGAATTCCATGAGGTCAAATACATTTTGGAACTTTGTTTTCATGCTAGCTTTCAGCAGTTTTAGCGCACTAGCCAACATCCCAACAATGTCAGATGAATCTAATAAATCTGCACGCTGTAAATCAGTTATGATGTTTTCATGTCCCCATTAGATGGGATTGTGAGGGGTTTCCAAAAACGGAGAGCCAGGATTTTCACTGATTCTTAAACCACTCCGTGACCTACAGCTGTGTACACAGTTACTTGTCCTTTAGCATATGCTACTATTCGAAGACTCAGTTCAAATGACTGCACTGATGGCAGAAGCTACTCCCTGCAGGGATCCTGGATGCTAGCAGATTTTTCAGGAGCACAACACTGATATATCTTCAGTTTGGCCCTACCTGGGATTTGACTTTGACCTTGTTGGCAGCAATCTGGATCAACTACTTCAATCACTGCTCGCTCCGGTTCACTGCGCTAGGGATCACTGAGCCTGGAAAATGGAAAACCACACAAGACAGAATGAGAGTAATGTCTGGAAGAGTGGTGACGAGCCACAAATTAATTCAACTTATTGTTAAACATTGACAGTCATTTGTGTAATGCATGCTTCGTGTAATGCACAGTACAGCTGGTGTCACATGGTGAAGACAAAATGGTTTTTGAGAACGGTGGTTCATGTTTTTTGTAATAATATGACACATTCTGTCAAGGGTCAACTATTCAGTGAAGGTAGATCTTAAAGCTACACTGTGTAGGATTTTCTCCCATCTAGCGGTGAAATTGTTTATGACTACCAACTGAAGATAACTTTCTAGCCCCTCCCAATCCGAGGGCGTTTTAACTCCTACGGTGGCCGTATTATTTCAAATCTGCCGGCAGTCGTGAGTAATCTCCCCCTCGCATTCGTCACGGTGCCACTGAGTGTAAAAACGCGAAAGGCGAAGCTTGAATTTCCAGGTATGTCCCTCTTTGGCCCATGTATTTTCAAGATGGAGGCGCAACATGGCTGCCGCCGTTCGAGCGACTCGCTCGTATGTATTCTAAATGGCAGATTCTACGCTTACGAGAATACTTGATTAGTAGGTAGAAGTAATTACACATTAATGAGCACATATCATTTTGAAAGAACAAAGTGTTTTTTGCTAAGAATCAACTTAAATAATTACACAGTGTAGCTTTAAGTAAGTACTTGCTTATGAATCATTACTGTCACGTTTCAGCCAAAAAGAAAAGAGTTGAGGATCTTTAAAGAGCAGATTTTATTTAAATAAAAAATATAGTTGGATATATATATATGTTTTATATTACTTTAGTGTATTATAATGTGTTGAACAGTTTAGCTGCATTTTCCGAATTCTGGGTGGCAGTTGAGAGAGTAGAGTTACCGTGACGACTGAAGTGCATCCTCAGACAACAAAGAGGATATTTTCAGCAACCACTAACTCTTTTCTCTCTCTCTCTCTCTCTCTCTCTCTCTCTCTCTCTCTCTCTCTCTCTCTCTCTCTCTCTCTCTCTCTCTCTCTCTCAAGGTTAGTTAAATTCATAAAATTTTATATAAAACTACAATTGATGTTTTAAAAAAAAATCAAGTGCTCAAACACAATTCTGGGAACAACTCACCATTTTCTCCAAATCCTCACACCCAACTGTACTAAACAGCTAACTTCTGGATCCCAGTAGCTGGGTTTCAGTCACGTGATTATGATGACGCGCGACCGCGGCGCGATTTTGGACGGAGGGCAGGAAGTAAATATGAAGAATACGTCTATGGAGGAAACCGTTGCGGAGAGTCCGTATTGTACGGATTTAGATCCAGTTTCAAGACATAGATACAAGGAGTTAATTAGCAGATATGTTGGACGTGACCCATTCCTCATGAGTTTTCGTTAGAAAAAAAACTCTAACGAATTATAGTGTTTATTGGTACTCTATAAAACCCCTTTTCCTTTTCTCGGTTAGTTCGATTGGAGCAGCCGTAAACTACACAAAACATGGGCATTTTTTCAGACGGAAGATCCTCAGCTATTTCACTTCCTGCCCTCCATCTGAATTTCGCGCTCTCGCGAAGCAGCAACGTAACGTGACGTCACGTGAAACCAACCTATTGACCTATCGGTAAGCCCCGGCCCCCTTAGTTACTGTTGCTATCTCGGACAAACAAACGGAGTTGCTAACTGTCTTTCAATGACAGCCGTCAGTGTGAAAACCTTGTCCCGAGATGTTTTTGATATTTTGGACACTGAAGGACCACCTCTTGTTGAGTGGGACTTATGCCATGCAGGGATATATAAAAGATTTTTTAATTAATATTGTATGTAACACGATTAATTTGGAAGCGAGGGTTTACAGATTAGTAAGTTAGCATGGACTCACTAACTTTAATTGTAACTTAATGCGAGTATGACATGCAGAAAATAAACGTTTTCATTGGGATTGGGGTCGAATCCTTACGGAACCAAATTATGGTCCGTTCGCGCAAATATTATCATACGTTTGAAACACACTATTGAACGCGCGCATGATTCAGTACATGAATACCCATGCCCATCCTCTCAGGATACCTGGAATCGGTGTTACAAGAACCCCTAGGCACATCGGTTTACCATTTTTGTAGCAAAAACTCCATAAAACCAATGAGAGCTTCAGATCTTCCAATGTTTCTCTATGGCGCTGAAACCTAAAGATGTCCGACTTCGGGTCCCCGTGCAACTGATACTCAACTGCCATTGGCTCATCTGCGTTCGAGGGGAGGGGCTTACCGATAGGTCAATTTGAACTTTCCCCTTTAGACAATACACACAATCTGTCAAAAGCACATCGTTACACACTGGAGGGAGTCATTCAAAACACTGCTACGCTTTACAATAGGTTTTCAGAGAAATAATGTGGAATTTTGTGAAATCACAACACTGACTGATAACTCTTTCAGGGACAACCCTGACAAAAGAAATGCAAAACACTGCTGTAATAAATACCTCTTACATAAATCAATCCAGCAATACTCCTGTACTTGCTGTTCTGGACAAAAACCTGACCTTTGAAATGTCACACTGACAAAAACATGTCAGGAAGAGTTCATGCACACTAAAATACTTACATTTTCAAAAGCTTAATTTCCAAACGCAGCAAATGTACAAGTTACTGGGCAACATTATCAGCACCCATGTTTTCATCATCTCGTCTCAGGTCTGGCTCAGGTCATACAGGAATGTCTATTACAGAATACAGCATAAATAGAGCAGTGCAGAAACAGTGAAATTTTTAAAGGGGTCATATAATGCCATTTTTGTACAAGTTAATATGATTCTTTAGGGTCTAAATGAAAAGTTTGTAATATTCTTTAATTAAAAATTCTCATTAGTATTGTAAGAAAACACTCATTTTACCTGGTCAAAAACAGCTCTGTTTTCAGCACGCCATTTAAGTGCATGTGTCTTTAAATGATAATGAGCTTTGCTCACCCCGCCCCTCTGTTCTGTGGGGCGTTTTGACACAACACACGTGAAATGTTGCCTTGACAACAGTTGAGGGTATATTTTGGAGAAAGAATGGCAGCGGGAGTCTCTGAGGACACATCTGTGCAACCGTATCAATTTGAACCGGAGTCGGACCCGGAACAAGATGACGGCCCCGAAGAAGTTCGACAATTAAAGTAAGCTTAGTGTAGTGTTACCACGTTAACTTTAACACCTGCGTACACAGTTTGTAATAACACAATAACCATAATGCGTTGTTCATTATAAACGTGGGATTATGAATTTAGGAACATCAAAATGACTGCTGTGTTCCTTATTACATCCAAGAACAGAACACCACAATCGCTTAGACGCCATTCTGCTCATAGACAGTGCTCCAGCGTATCAACAATGGCGGACTATGATTGACAGCTGGCTCACGAGCGAGGGCGGGTCTGTGTTGAAACGCTGCTGTCAATCAACAATCGTGGGAGGGGCGTCCGACCGTGTGACGTCACACAGTCGAACAGCTTGACAGGAGACGGGGGAAAACATATAAGGAGATTTAAAAAATTTTTTTTTAATAATTTTATGATGGTTGTGTACAGGCACTGCCAACACACATTTCAGTACAATCAACTTGTAAAAGTGCATGTACCATTATATGACCCCTTAAGGAATGTTTTTATGTCATTACACTACTGTAAAGACATCTTGCAGTAGATTAAAAAACACTAGAAAAGACAAGTTGAAAATCCAAAGAATTGAATATGAACTTGATATGCAATACAGTATACTGTCAATTACAGTACAGTAAAAAAAAAAAGAATTCAGCATCCTCTGCCAAATTGCATTACAGTAATGATAATGACCATATCTGCCATACTATTACAGTTTTTTTAGTCTTCTGACAAAGACTTTCTCTCCCTCCCCTTGGTAGTCGTCTCTCAGTTCAGCAAAAATACTAAATGTCAGAAGTACTTGGCAACAAATCAATTTGGCAATTATGATTTTGAGGGTGTATTAGATGTGCTACAGTATTTACCGTACATGTTCTCCCATCTAAAGTACGGCTACTGTGTGCTGTAATTATACTGTATGTGAACTTTTGCCTGCCTGTGTTTAGCGTTATGAAACACAAGTGCATCACAGTGACAACACAGAAATGTGTTTTAGCGCGTGAGAATGTGTTTAGAGAATGTGTTTTACAGAAAGAGTGATTTATTTGACCAATTGGTTAAGGCTATTGTGAATTTGGTTCAGAGAACGGGGTTTAGTGTTTTAGCAATTCAGAAAAACTGTACCATAACCCTGACAATATTATATTATATTATATTATATTATATTATATTATATTATATTATATTATATTATATTATATTATATTATATTATATTATATTATATTATATTTATGACAAAATGTATGTTGTGTATGCTTATTGTTTTTGTTTTGTTTTACAATTTTTATCAGACACATGGTTTCGAAATCAACTGTTACAGTTAAATATTATATATCAAATTGATCAATATTCTCAATATTATAAAATTTTTTGTAAATTACATTTTCTAGGTTACTGAATTTTGGGGATTGGAATTTTTCATGTATACCAATCTACTCTTGCAGGAATATTTCCTCAGAGTCACGCAGCCTGTTTTAATATAGTTATGAGCCAAACTCTCCAGCTTGAACCGTGCAGTGTGGATAAAAAAAAACATAAACCGCTAAACCCACTGGACTAGTGAACTGTCGCACAAGTTAAAGCATGTCATTTGTGTGTGTGTGTGTGTGTGTGTGTGTGTGTGTCTCTTCAGCCTGAATAATAGCGTGTATAAATGAGATGACCGCGAGCAATATTTAAAAATGAGGATCTCTGCAGAATAAGTATGTGACACTTACATGAACAAGACAAATAAAAAATGGCACTTCATGTCAAGAGCACTGAAGACACATTGCAGATAGGCGACATTTTTATTTCATGTTGAGTTTGAGGATCTATTTCTACCCTATCTGACCCTATCTTCATTGGTGTAACCTATAATGAAGATTCAATCATATTAGCAATATTTTTCTAGATAAAATAAACCAGTTAATTTAGCCACATTAAGCACATTTTTGTTTATCTGGCAACATGTTTTGTGTGTGTGCAAAACATTAGAACTCTAAAGACATCCTCAAATACATCTCAGTTTATTATTAAAGACATCAATATATAGTTAATATAGCTGGGTCAGTTGTGTTGTGCCGTGTTGTGCTCCTTATGTTGCCGTTTCATATGTATGAGCGCATATAATGAAGACTAAGACCTTTACAGGTGTGTTTCCACACACACCTGTTCTTATAATCTTACCAATTAACCTTCACACTCAGCTTGTATCCAGTTTCAGTATAACTTGTGAATCTCACGACTGTGGATAGTCTGGCACAATGTCCAATCTCTTTATCTGAGTAATCAGAGATGGATCCTAATTCATATGCTACAGCAGAGCTCAGTTTAATGCTGCCGGATTGAGACTTTATGGACGTTTGAGTCATCACTGTCGATGCAATCATCACGTGTAGTAACAATGTAATTACACTGTAATTATATATTATTTAAAAAATTTTGTTTAGATTTTAGATTTAGTTCAGAATTTCTTTATTTAAATATTTAAATGTCTGTAAAATTTCTGATTTATTTATTTAATTTGGTTACCAAAAACCAAAACTTGTTACAAGAAAACTATCTATCTATCTATCTATCTATCTATCTATCTATCTATCTATCTATCTATCTATCTATCTATCTATCTATCTATCTATCTATCTATCTATCTACTGTATCTATCTATCTATCTATCTATCTATCTATCTCCGTCCGTCCGTCTGTCGGTCTTACAAACTTACAATATTACTTAAAACATTGTTGGTTTTATATCATAAACTGAAAATAATTAGTCAATTCGTTTTGCTGCTATGAAAATGTATAGATGTGGTTTTGTTTATGAATAACCACCCAAGCTCATGAGAAAACGTAACTATTTTACGCTTTGACAAATTTGCAGGACCTGATTCATACGAAACCATCCATTAATGATAAATGATTGAATAACCATAAAGGTCCGCCCCCCAAACCTAGCCTGCTCAACATTATTCGTATATGCGTATTGTTCAGTGATTTGGAAATGTCATCTCCCAGCGCTTTATGAACAGCGACACCCATCTCTCGAGAAAGAGGTCATTAACAGTAAGTAATACACAGATGCATTGACAAGGTGTTTTCCACATAGCGTATAAACTGCCCCACAGCCAAGGGCTATTAGTCAGATGGATTTGTCAGGAGCGGAAATATATATCTGATGTCACTGCAATGTTTCTCCAATTTCTGTGGAGGCCAAGAGCCGTAGGATGCAGTCGGAAGAGATAAAGACCAACGCAGGTGAACGACCCCCAATGGGATGAACTCTAGCTGGATTTTTACAAAGTCTGACTCATTTTTTACTGCATTGGTATTGCTTTATAGCGTAATAATCAAATAGAGCATTTTACCACGTCTTAATCACAGGTTCAAGAATAACTGTGTAACTCATCACAAACCTGCATGACTTTCGTTCATCCGAAGAACTGTTAAATCTTCCCCTGTTCCATTACATTACATTTATTTATTCACTGTGGTTTGGTGTCAAGGAGGTTAAAACTTAGATGTGCCACATTGTTATTGTATTTGGGTTTAAAACTACTGTATAAAGGCCCGTTCAGAATTAGCGTCCGTCCACAACGATGGACGATATCATTCTGTTTATTATAAGCACGTGCTGCAGTTTTGTCATGTGGCGCTTTCAATGCTCAGCAATGAAAGCAGGATTGATTCTGATTGGCTGCCAGTGTTTTTATCGTTCCTCAGCTGGAAAAGAAATCTTTATTTTTAAACAGTTTAACTATAACTGTTATTGTTATAGTTGTGGACTCTGTAACACTTTATTTTAAGGTGACGTAGTTACACATTACTACATGTACTTAATATAATAACAGTAAATTATGCATAATTACAACTATCCCTAAACCATACCCTAGCCGTAACTCTATAGTAAGTACATGTAGTTAATTAATATTACTCAGTACTTATTTGAGTAAGTACAATATAACTATGTCAACTTAAAATAAAGTGTAACCGTGGACTCTGGTATTCGTTTATATTTAGAGCTATTTTTAAAACTATATTTTATTGTTATCGTTAGTTATCGTCCTTGGTGTGAACGGGCCTTAACATGGCTTCGGAAAACGTGGAATATAATGTTTAGAGTTATTTAATAAACCATCTTCAATGGCACTTTTATGGTGTTTTTGTCCTAAATCGCTGAGCCATTTCAAGTTTTGCTGATGATATTTCCTATTCTTTTGTTTTCTGCCTGCGGTGATTATGAGTGAAACGTCACATCATCATTGTGTAAAAGACATTGCCACCTTGAGGAATAAAGGTAAATTGCACTTATTCAGTCATCAAAGATTAAATTATTGCTGTGAATAAAAATATACTTACACTGTAACACACCTTGGGTCGTTAAACGAAATATTATACAATTTTTGCACAAAAAAAAAAATGAATGGGAAAGCAGGCATTAATTTATACATTTTTTTTCTTGTTATATTGAATTGATTGAGGAATACTAAGACGGTTGATGTCTAACTTTAAAAAATGAATGAGGAGGAGGGTAGTGAATGACGTCCTGGGTCACTAAAGACCCGAAGTATGTGTTTAAGGGTTAAAACTACGTTTTGAGGTACACTGTAAGTGCACTTTTAGCAATAAAATATGAGATTAGTGTGTAAATGATTAAGGTTTTGGGTGAACTGATTTAACAGCATACCCCCTTCCTGAACTTGCTGTGTGCAAAAGATAACGAAAAACCTTTTCATTTATTCAGCAAAAGAAAGAATGACGACATATAAAACAGACAGTGAGGTGTTTTAAAATGACATCTAGTCTGGATCTCCTGCCTGGCACCAGTGCACTCATTGTGTCGCATGTACAGAAAAAGAAGCCTGCCCCTCTGAATTATTTGTGTTCACCTACAGGAGAAGCACATCTACATTTGTGCTGGAAACAAGATCATGAAGTCAGGGAATTCATGAAGGAGCAGCGTGAATGATGTAAGAATAATGCCATGTCACCGCTAATACAGCAACAGCCATGCAATGCCAGGGAGAGGAAACAGCAGACACAAACTGAGAATTGTCTGAGTAGAGCAGCTCCCAGAAGCGCTGTGAATGACTGCTGGCAGATGGGCTCGACGACTGGGCCAGACTGGGCCAGATGCATTGGGAAAAGGAAGACCCAGCAAGCCGCGTTTTAGATTTGAGATCACTTGATACACCAGTCAGTGTCCTATAAAAATGTTAATCACCGTCTGGACCAGAGCTATAAATGTTTATACGAGAGGTGAGCATATTTAGCGTGATCTTGACATGAACTTCTGGTATAAATTCTTACTCTGAAACTCTGTTTCCTCAGAGTGATGGGGCATGTGCACACTTTTTTGACTTTTAATAATAATTCAATTCAAATTTATTTGTATAGCGCTTTTCACAATACATATTGGGCCCTATCTTGCACCCAGCGCAATTGACTTTGTACACCGACGCATGTTTCATTCCTATTTTGCACCCGCGCAAAGCGCGCTTTTCCCTCCACAGAAGCACGTCGCTAAACTAGGGAATGAACTTGCGCTCTCTGGGCGGTTCAGCGCAAAAAAGGAGGCGTGTTTTGGCGCAAACGTTCCCTGGTGCTATTTTACTGTTCCATAAAACAATTGCGCCACTGGCCAGAAAAAACCTAGTCTAAAGTCAGTGGCGCGTTGCGCGTTGTTCATTATGCTATTTTAAGGGCGCATGCTTGACCATAATGTATAGAGTGCACAAACGCTCATACACTGTGATTCTCTAATCTACACAGAAGCAGCAGTTTTCATTTTTGCAAATCATATTATTACAAACGATAGATAGATAGATAGATAGATAGATAGATAGATAGATAGATAGATAGATAGATAGATAGATAGATAATTTATTATAAATATAATAATTTATTATAAAAGCATACATCTAGCTTACACATTTACCCACATTATTATATGCCTGTTTAGCCGAAGCTAATTTGGGTGTGTTTCTCCCATCCCCAATGTCACTTCTCTCTCTTTTACGGCCGTGACGAGAGCGTTGCTCTCCTCGGCTGTGAACCGCTCTTGGCGCGCGCCTGGCAAATCCGCCGTTATAATAGCAATACGCCAAGGAAAAAGTGCGTCTGCTCTTAAAGGGAATGTGAGATGATGCTCTGATTGGTTTATTTCACGTTACGCCCAAACCACACCTATGAATAATGAAGCTACTTCAGACCAACCCCTTTTAGATTTGCGCCCGGCGCAAGAGTCATTTATCCCGCCGGGAAAATAGCAACAGCGCCGAGACCCGCCCACAAAGTTACTTGCGCTTTGCGCTTTGCCACTTGCGTTTCAGATCGTTAAAATAGGGCCCATAGTCTCAAAGCAGCTTTACAGAAAGTGCATTTCAGAAATTTACATAGAAAAATACAGTTAGTTAATCATGTATTAATTTAGGGCATAACATATCGCCAGTGTTGAGTCGTCTTTTCACGGGTGTTGGGGCATCTGAAGGTTCCATGAGAGGCTGGATACAAACTAGCGTCCCAAGATAACGACAGAAAAGCAGATGGGAAATAATTAGCGTAGCTGCTGTTCATAATATTAATGCATTCGATATGATTCAACTGTAGTATAAAAGGTAGTATTATGCGAACGCTTGGCTAAAGAAATGCGTCTTTAATCTACTTTTAAACTGGGACAGCGAGTCTGAGCCTCGAACAATATCAGGAAGGCCATTCCAGAGTTTAGGAGCTAAATGTGAAAACGCTCTCCCTCCTTTAGTGGACTTAGATATCCTAGGAATGACCAGAAGCCTCGAATTTAGTGATCTTAAAGAGCGCGATGGATTGTAGGGCGATAGAAGTTCCGTTAAACACCCAGGAGCTAAACCATTTAGGGCTTTATAGGTCATTAGTAATACTTTGTAATTGATACGGAACTTTATAGGTAACCAGTGCAGTGATGATAAAATCGGTGTTATATGATCATATTTTCTTGACCTAGTAAGAACTCTAGCGGCGGCATTCTGGACTAACTGCAGCTTGTTTATTGAGGATGCAGGACAACCAGCTAATAAAGCATTACAGTGATCTAGTCTAGAGGTCATGAATGCATGAACTAACTTTTCTGCATCAGAAACAGATAGCATGTTACGTAGCTTAGCAATGTTTCTAAGGTGGAAAAAAGGCTGTTTTTGTAACATATGAAATATGATTTTCGAAAGACAAGTTGCGGTCTAGTATAACACCCAGGTCTTTTACTGTAGTGGATAAAGTAACAGGACATCCTTCTAAATTAAAGTTGTATTGTAAGAGGTTTTGTGGGCAGTTTTTTGGGCCAATAAGTAATACCTCTTGAAATAAAAATATATAATTGAGTGTCATCAGCATAACAGTGGAAATTAATTCCATGTTTTCTTATAATATTACCAATATAATATCCCATAAGCCCTGGTGTAAATGGCTTCACAAGAATGTAGATTATGTCATGATAGAAGTTAAATCTCTTAATTATAAGAATAATAATATTTATTTTATTTTCTAATTCATTATCATTATCAATAAAACAATTGTTGTTGTAGTTGTTGTTATCATCACAAATATTTTAAATATTAAATATAGTTATTAATAAAAATGAATAGTTCATTTTGTGTGACCTGTTCCTTTAAGAGATTTAACTTCTATCATGACAGAATCTACATTCTTGTGAAGCCATTTACACCAGGGCTTATGGGATATTATATTGGAAACATTATATGATACTGATATCAGGGATATTTACAAAGATTATCCTTTGTATTTACATTGGTTAAATATTGTACAATCAGCTGTGGAACAAAGGCTGCATTTGGACTCATTTGATTGAAGAGATAAGCGTGCCGCCACATTGAAGTTATCTGATACATACATAGTCTTCATGCCGCATGCATTTAACCAAGGGCAAAGTGTCCTTTGAAAGAGTTCCTGCTGCTGGGAACTGGGTAATACTTTACATTACAGTGACTATATCCAACATATTATACATTAATATGATTATTACAATGTAATAACAGTGTAATTACACATTAATAACAGTATTTCTGTTTAAAGACTGCCCAGATGAGCTAGTGTAATGTGTAACACTGCTCGACTGCCAGAGCTGCGACTCACTGTATCAAGCACGGCTCCTTGTGCATGTGGGATATATTTAATGGAGATGTATGTGCAGTAATGTGTGTCTCTCTTGCTGGCTGGTCGGTTTCATGAGCAAAGGCAGAGAGACAGAGATAAGCTCAGAGAAGCACAACACCATGACCTCACCATTAGAGATAAGAGTTCAGTGAAACAGGCAAGAAGAGCTCCAGTGCTGACAGACGTTGGGTGAGCGCTTGCCATTTTCCAAAAACAAGATACAAATTGGTGTTCCAATACTTAAGCAATAAAAGTAAAATAAAATCTTTCAACTGAGAACTATTTAGATGTGACATAAACATCATATAACATAAAATAAACAGCACAATGAGTAGCTCTAAACACATCAAATGTTGGCATAGTGTCAATTTCGACAATCTTTTGAATTCGAAATATTTTGCGCAAAAAAATATTAAAAACATTGTTTCTTTTTGTGTACCCCAGATTTGGGCATAACAACTTGGTAATGCATGATTTTTGTTGTTGTTGTTTTTCTAAATTATAAAAATGCCATTTGGACAAATAGAGTCAACAATATAATTGGTAAATTCAATTTAAATTCAATTCAATCAACTATCTTTAGCTTAATTTGGCCAAAAAAGAAAGCAGCTACGTTTAAATCTTAAGATATTTTTATACAAATTCTATTTTATATGTAAATTTAAAAAAAAAAAATCTTCAAAATAAGAATATTAAAATTTGAGAATATATGTAACGAGTTGGTGTTGTAAGCAACATGCACAAATAAGGAATACTTAAGTCTTTATTTGGAGCAGATCGTTAGAAGAACAGGAGTAAACAACACGTCATTACGCACAGACAATAACCGACAACTGAACAGGGAGTAGAAATGCAGAAGATAACAAAGGAACTACATAACATACAGCTGATAATAATAAGTAACCATAGAAACTAACAGGGACACGATCAGAAACCAAGGAAACTGAAACTAAACAGAGCAGGGAAACAGGAACTAAGGGAAAGAGAACAGCTTTTCATAATAAGAGTCCATATAAATAAACATAACTGTAACGGCACTCCCCCATCCCGGAAGGCACGTCCTTGCGGCGTAACAGATGGTTTGAGTGTGGAGGGACGGAGGGGGCTTTGGAGGTGGGCGTGGAGCTGGTTATAGACAGGGATGAGAAGTCGTCGGTGGAGAGAGACACGATGGTGGAGTCGACGGCGGGAAGAGCCAGGGTGGAGCTTTGGCTGAATGCCCGGGAAGACCCAATGGAACGACTGATGGAGGAGGAACCAGGGTGTGTGGAGAAACTGGGGGAGCAGAGAGGCCAAAGGACTAGGGCGACATCCACGGCCCGGAAGCCCAAGGTGGAGCTGCTGGCTCACGGCACCGAAGCGGAAATGGGGACTTGGCTGACCGGGGAAATGATGGAGCGAGTGAGGACAGTGGGGAGGCTGGAGGGAAGGAGAAGCCCGGTGGAGGGTTTAGGCCAGGGGTGGCTAATGTCGGTCCTGGAGAGCCAAAGTCCAGCAGATTTTGCTCCAACCCTGATAACTCACCTGCCTGTAGCTTTCTAGTAACCCATAACACCTTGATTAGCTGGTTCAGGTGAGTTATCAGGGTGGAGCAAAACTCTGCAGGACTGTGGCTCTCCAGGACCGACGTTGGCTACCCATGGTTTAGGCACAGCCAGAGACCCGGAAGTCCGTGGCGGAGGTGGAGCGACGACTGTCTGAGGCTGAACTGGAGGGACGAGGGAGCCCAGAGGAGTCCTAGGGCTGACGGACCACGGCGGAGACGAGGGACCGCAGAGCCTGGGCGTAGCCGATGGGCCGACAGGCCAAGGTGGAGACATGGACCTGGAGGCCCGAGGTGCAGCCGGGGATTCAGCCTCATGCTGAGCTGGTGGTCTGGAAGTCTGAGACGAAGCCGAAGAGCCGTACAGAGTTAGCAGTGGGGGCAGAGCCAAGGAGCTGGACGGATCCAGGGGACTTGACGGAACCAGTGGAGAAAATGGGACCAGGAAGTTGGATGGGAACATAGGAGGAAGAAGATCTCCGGACGGGACCGGAGCATCCAGATAGCCGAACGGGACCGGTGGAGAAGGCAAAGATTTCATATAATATATAAGTAAATAAATATTTAAGTAAATAAATTAAATTAAATTCTACACTCACTGTAAACATATCATGTTACGTCACCTATAAAACGTACTTCATGTGGTAAAAAAATTATTTAAAATTATTACAACTTTGTTATTTAAAACATGATTGATTCAACCTGACCATATTTGGTGAACTAAATGAAAACAATTTTCAAGATTGTACATGACTTTAGCCTTAGTCCAACTAAACTAGTTTAGTGCTCAATGAAAGCAAAGACAATCAGTAAAACACAAATTTATGAATCTATCAAAATGTGCATGATTGGCAAGTACACTTCAAAAATTGTAATGCTTTCAAGGGCCGAGAATTCAGTAGATTTAATTTCAAAGGATTCATAAGCAGTTCCACCCTAAAAGACAGCAATTAGTAAATCCATTTATATTTAAAGTAGCGTCCCTGGGTTATTTTCACGCTTGTCCGCAGGGAGCAGGAGCCTGATGGAGTCTCAGGGTTTCAGATAAACAGGTTAAGCTTTAAAACTGCAGGGCAGAAAAACACAGGCAACAGGGGTTTAATCAGAAACTGTAGAACGGTGAACATTACTTGGATGTAGACGGCTTTGACACTCAGAAAAACAGTATTTATATACGCCCGAGTCACTATTCATTACAATCCATCATTGTGGAAGGGGGAGGGTGCATTATAGAGCCATTTCATGGCAACTACACCAGTTTACCTTGTTATTTTCTCCCGTAAGTCTTGATACCTTTGAAAACATTCCCGAAGAGGTGTTTTCGTGAGGTTTTTTCTGTTTCGCAGATGTAAAGTACATGGTTTCAACTTTTCTTAAATGAATTTTCATAATCCATGAGGAATTGACTGGATGGAAAACGTGTCAGGTTGAGAAATAAGAGGATTTGATGCACTGTAAAAAAAAAAATCAATGTTCGTTTTATCAGACAAACTCAACTCAAAGATCGAATGAACTATTAATAGTAAAACAACATTATTCATAGAACTTATTATATTGTGTTTGATGAAAGCACAGACCAACTTCAATTGTTAAGTTGTTACAACAATTTTTCCTTAAGTTTCAGGACTGAAGCTGGTTGACTTCAGTCAGTTTTCCCAAATTCTCAGTTTTGTGCCATTAACCAAAAAGCTAAATCATTTTAGAGGCAGAGCAAAATCATCTGAATATAACATTAAATGCATTGAATGGTGTAAAATGGTCGATACCGGATTGAGTTGTAAAGTTCTTTAAAACAATCTCATGAAAATTTGAGAGTATTTTACGGTTTTGCGAATTTGTGGCTAATCCGTATTAATTTTGTAAGTTTTGGTACGATCTCCTCACTGAAAGTTAGATTTAAAGGCACACTATGTAACTTTTCGCCACTAGAGGTCGTTTATTCAAAACAAAGGCGTTGCTTGATGACGCCTCGATTTGGCGGAATCATGGGAGTTGTTGTCTTCACCTCTACAGTACACAAGTACACAAATCAACTAAATATATCACATTGTTCTAGTGTTTTTGGGATATTTTGATCCAAAAATCTTACCCAGTGTGGCTTTAACGGTGGACGGTGGATGCACAGCTCACACAGAAGTTGCTTTCAAACCAAGCATCTCTCTGTTGGTCAACATGGTGAATCTGCATGACCAGCTTGAACCTGTTGCGAAGTCTGCGTGGGGAAATCCTGATTGTGTGGACTCCAATTGAATTATTTGGGTTTCGCCTGCAAAAATTTGCCAAACAATGGTAAATGTGACCGAACTTTGAGGAAGAGTCCGATTCCAAAAAGAATAGTTATTTTGACCCTGAATCGGATTGATCCAGTTCACAAAACTGGTCTTCATTCATTGTAAACGCATTGAGGACGTCATAGTTTGAAATTATACGTTGTGCAAGTGACTGAATTTAAATTTTCGTGTGAGCTATTTCTTGAATGTGTGAGTGGAAGTTCAGCAACAACACTGATCTTTTATGCTTTTATCTTATATCTTACCCTGACTTCCCCAAAACCCTGCATTGTCTTTGGATGCTTTGTCACAGTGAGAGGATTTTCTGCTTTTGATTTTTCCTCAAGAGGAGTTCAAGGTCCTGGCGGGTTTTTGGAGCAATCCCACACTCTGGTATCGCCTCGAATAGGAATTTCCTTTTGTTCTTTCTTCCATGGATCTTAAGAAGTGTCCTCCACTCTGGCATGTCCTATCCTCTTAGTGCTGCATTTGATTACAGTCTACCAAATACTGCCCCTCTTTGTCTACGCCCCGTTCCCCCTCTTCTCTGTTTTGCCTGATGTTTCTCATGCCGAAATCCAGGATTTCACCAAAATGGCTCTTAACGTTAAGGGTTCATTCTAACTATCCAGGGCGTTTCATGTCCCCATATATGGTATAATTATGTAATTAATAAATAGATATTCTATAATAATAAATAACATTCTGTCTTTGTTTATTTTAAAATGATTGTTGCAAATGATTTGACTTTGGTTGGTAATTTATTGAGAAATAAAGGAAGAAATAGTACAGGTGTGCCCTCATTTTGTCTATTCATGTTTTTGTAAATAATAGCTTTAATCGGTTAGTAACTTTTTTAACGTTTTGTTTATTTATACATTCTTTAGATGTGTAATTTATGTATCTATTTATTTATTAAGAAATTTAGAAATTATTTTATTTTTGTCCTTTTGTACATGTTTTCTTGGAAATATTGTTTTGCCTGTTTAATTCTTGTGATCTTGTGTGTGTGTGTGTGTGTGTGTGTGTGTATGTATGTATGTTTGTGTGTGTGTGTCTGTTTGTGTGCGTGTATGTATGTATATGTGTGTGTGTGTGTGTGTGTGTGTGTGTGTCTGTGTCTGTCTGTGTGTGTGTGTGTCTGTGTGTGTGCGTGTATGTATGTATGTATGTATGTATGAGTGTATGTTGTGTGTGTGTGTGTGTGTGTGTGTGTGTGTGTGTGTGTGTGTGTGTGTGTGTGTGTGTGTGTGTGTGTGTGTGTGTGTATGTATGTATGTATCTATCCGTGTGTGTGTGTGTGTGTGTGTGTGTGTGTGTGTGTGTGTGTGTGTTTGTGTGTGTGTGTGTGTGTGTGTGTGTGTGTGTGTGTGTGTATGTATGTATGTATCTATCCGTGTGTGTGTGTGTGTGTGTGTGTGTGTGTGCGCACGTATGCACGTATGTATTTACATCATGACATTATCCTCCAGGAAGTGATATCACTTTTTAGCTGGGGAAAGAATAGCACAAACATCAGTAAGTATTAGCTGGATTTAATCTCAGTATCTCACAGAGCAACGGCTAACATTAGGGGGACACATCTTTAAGAAGAGATTTCAGTCGCACCCTCCCACCTTTGCTTCTTTCTCATCTCATTCCTCTAAAACCAGTGTCTGGCAAAGCGTGGTGCCAGTAGACGACATGGCTGCTCAACAGCGATTATGCTAAATGAGCCACACATTGTTATCTCTGAATTACAAGTAGAACTCCTCATTCCCTGTTAAAACAAACCAGAATCTGCTACAGTATCAAACTGAAGGTTGCGTTTCACTGCACAAATCAAATTCTTCAATGAAAAAAAAATCATATTCACATAAATTCCATTCACAGCCAGGCAAGACTTTAATAGATCTTCTTTTCCCCCCTGACACACTCTCACCCCATTTGGACCACCATACAAGAGGAGGCTTAATTTGAGAAAAATGTATTCGCACCATATCATAATTTGCCTTGCCACTGAAGCGAGCGTTTCTGCAGCACAGGTAGTGGCAATATTACAAATCATCAGCACATTGAAGCCAGATCAATATGGAGTCCCGCAGTCAATCTTGTTTATTACTCCTTCACAATTTCAGCATTCAGACTGGCAGAGCATGTGAAGATGAACTTCCAGGAGCAATGGAGCGTGTGCCGTAGATCACCCAGAGAGTGAGATCGTATCGCAGAGGAAACATTTGCATCTCTTCATAGCTTTGTTCAAGTTGTAAAATGTTTACATTTTTTATAAATATTTTTTTATATATTTGCAGAGTGACTTATCTTGTAGAATCTTGTTGGCATGGATATCATCGATCTTTAAAAGGTTCTTTTTTTTTATTTTTTATTTTTTTATTTATTTACTGTTGCATGAATTAAATGAACTACAACAAATACTACTATGACTTACAGTTTCTTTTTTAAGAATGTACTTTACCATTAAAATAATATAGCACAATTTTTATTTTCATTTTTGCATTGCTGCAAAGCACTTCGGCAGCTTATATCCACCACAGAATAATATATATATATAAAGGTAAGTGTGTCTTTTTATCTCACAATTCAGACCCAATTGCGAGTTTATATCTTAGAGTTTTGAGCAAAAAGTCAGATTTGCCAGATATAAACTCACAATTGTGGGGAAAAAAAAGGCAGAATTGCGAATTTATATCTGTCACGTTTAGTTTCGGGTTTTGGTTCATGTTCATGTTACATGTCTTTTATTTTGAAGTTTGTTCCTGATTTCTTATCATGTGACTCCCTTGCCCTCATGTGATCATGGCATGTGCTTCCCTAGTCTCATGTGTAATGCTCTGATTGGTTCCCTCGTTTCATGTGTCACGTTCTCATTGGTTGATTGTTTATGTAGCCCTCATGCTTTTCTATTTACTTTTGTTTTCTTTTGCAAAAATTTTACGTTTTACAGGGTACAGGGACTGGCTACTGCCTGTAACACCAATAAGACATACTTTTGCTGCACAAATAGCATATTTAAATTACCCGTAGCAGATCGATACAGGTGGAGGGTTTCAGAGGCTCGCTGCAAACTGCTGTAGCGAATGCTAACCAGCTATTTCAGTGTTGATCAGCAAGCTCATTGGCTGCACATGCAACAGGAACCAATCAGCTTGTGTCATGTATTAAACAATGTAAATGTTGTCAGGTTGCATTAAGCCCGGGACACACCAAACCGACGCCAAAGAACTAGCGCTGATGAAAGCTGACTGTGTTGTCGCCTCGCGTCGTCCATCGTCGGGGGAAAAAGCTGCACTTGAACACACCGCGAGAACTACAGCCGACTGTCAGCTAGCATGCGCGTACGTGCCTGCGCGTAAATGAGACAACTCTCTATTTCTGAAGATATATTCTATATTCGTCATTCAAGCCATAAACAAAGCAGTGCGTGCTTACCGTTTTGAATATCAATCCTGCTAAACACTTTCTTTATTCCCCTCCGCTCATGCTAATATTGAAATATTCCCCAAGGAACACTCAGGTAAGATGACGTAACATTAGAACAGCCGTCTATCTGTACCGTTTTGACTTCTTTGCTCGCTGTTTTGCTATTATTCTCGAGCACTGACTCTTTCACTAAGCTGAACAGCCAATCAGAGAGAGCCAATCTCTCTCACTGTTTTTGTTAGTTCGATTCGGCCTAAAAAAAGCTGACGAGGACCAATTTCAGAAAACTTAGTGGGCCAACGCACAAAAACTGCCCGACGGCCGACCGTCGGCTTGATGTGTCCCGGGCTTTAAGGACCCCTTAGCCTGCGCCATCTAGAGTTTCATGAAAGAACTTGGTATTTGCTCCTCCCATTTCATATTATTTCCAACGCAAATGCATTGAAATTTTGTCCTCCCATCAATTTTTTTTTAAATTTTTTTTATGTCACCACTAGTCCATTTAGGGGCTTCATACATTACAGTGAGTATTTTGGAGTGAAATGTGGGTAGTTGTACAAACAAAAAAAAATAAAAAAAATAAAAATAAACATTTCTTATACAGTATATTTGTGCTCGATGGTGTTTTTAGCCCCCAATGGCTCCTTCCAGGCAGCTAACCCTAACCCTAACCTCAACCTTAAACCTACCCTAACCCTAACCTCAACCTTAAACCTACCCATCCCCTCGCTGCCTGGAAGGAGCCGTTGGGGGCTAAAAACACCAAACACCTATATTTGTCTTGCAGTATACTTTAGTTCTGGACAGTGTTCATGAGATTCACCCATTTGGGGTTTATTCTGAAGTGCCAAATGTTTTAAAATACCTTGCAAACCCAGTTTGTGAACTAGTCCAACCACCTGGCTCAATTCAATACCCACTTTTTCAGTGGGAAAATATCCTGAAGGATTTTTATTTTTATTTTATTTTTTGGTTCATTACCGGAAATACATCAGGTTACAAGAGTAAAATGGGTCGACAATGACATTTTATGTGACCTTTAACTGTACCAAATAAATGCACATGCTGTTCCTGTAGATCTGCTGGTAGAGTATAGCACGAGCAACACCAAGGTCATGGGTTTGATTTTCAAAGAACTCACACTGATTAAAAATGTATAAGTTGGACTGTAAGTTGCTTTTATCGTCAGCCAAATGAATAAATGTAAATAACAGGATTTTAGCATCTGCTCGCTAAAACATCAGCGCTGGCCTGTTCTCACTGCTGATGAAATGGCTTTTTTGCACGTCCTAAGCCCAGTGCAAAGCCCCACCGTCATGAATATTTGGTCCCTCAGTTTTTATCAGAATGTCTGTTTCAGCCTGCTGGAGCAAGAGCCGAGCTGCATTTTAATCAGGCCGCGCACTCAGGCAGAACTGGGATGGAAAATGTTGGCATGGCTCCTGCCTTCCTCCGGCCCATTAAAATTCACAGTCAGGCTGGATGTACAAATAATAATAATAATAAATGAAAATGAACAGTGTGTTGAGGCTAAGCCGTTAATATGAAGCTTGACTTCTCGCTCCTGGAGGGATTGGAGTTATCTGGAGTTGTGGAGCCTTCTGATGCTTCCTGGGCCTTGGGTTAATAAGAATGGGTGCTGAGGGGGTTCAGAAAAGACTGGGGGAAAAAAAAATATCATGTAAGAACGCTAAACCAAATGAACGGAATTAATTTAATCCACACACATTTGCCTGTATTAAAGGAATGTGCTGGGTTCAGTACAAGTTAAGCACGATCAACCATTTATGATGTCAATTACCGCGGAAAATAATTTGTTCACGTACACGGGCCAGGCAGCGAACATTGGAATACACACTGTTTAAAACGTACAGCTACAAGACTCATGGGCTGTATACACAACACCGTTTTCAACTAAAAACGTAAGACTTTTTATGCGTTTTGGTCGTTCGTTTAAACGACGACGGCGTTTTGGTGGCTTAAAAACGCAAACGTTTCGAAACGTGTTTTAAAGTGCACGTTTTTTAAAACGGTTTCCATGTAAACAACAAAAACACGAATCTCTGAAGATGATAACGCACATGCGTATTACGCGTTCAGACTATAGTGTTTCATCGCCATCTACTGGCCTGGCAGCAGAATACAGGGTCTTTAGTATTTTTCGCGGATCCGTGTGAATGAGGATTGTTTTGACAATAATGTGCCGTCTGCACGCGGAAAACTCAAAGGATAAACATCTCCGTTTTAAGCATATCGTTGTCGTGTAAACGTACCCTAAGTTATACAGCCATGTGTTTTGTCAATAACCTGATCCATTTTTAATGACCGTCAACGGCAAAATAGGTTTTTTTTGCATGCAATTGGTGTAATACGACACCTTCCAGGAGGGGCTAACATGTTAAAAAGTAAAAATTTTACCAGCACTGTTTACAGACTTCACCCACAGGAGTTACATTGGTAATGCATAACAAATGTTCGTTCACAGAGACCTCTAGCCGTATTGACTACCATTGTTATTTTATTTAAGAGTTCTAGAAGGTTTAAAACCAAAATGTGAAGGTCATATTGTTAAAGAATTGGTCACCCAAAGGAATTAAATCAGTAATTATCCACTTAGATAATTGGATAACCTTGCCCCCATTGACTTTCATTGGCAGTGTGTAGGGCTTCATTATGTATCTCAATGAGGCAAGTATTTAGGAAAGTTTCAAAGCAAAATGCAAAGGTCATATATATATATTTTTTTCAAGCAATTGCGTGAATTATTCTGTAAAACCCTGTTTAATAAAGCAGTTTATCAACTTCACCCACGTGAATTACATTGGTAATCTTCCACCTAGATCTCTTGGCCCATTTACTTCGATTATCATTGTATGAAGCCTTATAATGGAAGTCAATGGGGCACGTGTTCAGAAAAGTTTAAAAGCAAAACTTGAAGGTCATATTTTTGTTACAATTCTGTGAATTATTCAGTAAAAAAACTGTTTTAAGTATAGCACTGTTTACAACCTTCACCCGCAGGAAAGGTACATTATTAATCATCCATTTGAAGACTTGCACCATTGACTTCCATAGAGTGCATTTGCACCCGCCCAATTTTTCAGTGGTGATTCTGGAAGTATATTTTCAATCCATTCATTTCTATTATTTCGGCGTGTAATCCTTTTTTGGTTACACAGCAAATGTAATTTCAAGTATTGAGTTATTTACTCTTTTTGGAAGGATCTTATTCCATTTAATTTCTTCTGGGATTTTTTTTTTCTTTAAAGCATTATAAGCCATAAACCAATCCAACCAGTTACTAGGTGAATCACAACGTTAGATTTTGAAGTAAAAAAGTATTTGAAAATTGGACTAAAAGACAACGGTATGAGACTGTACTTAACGGCTTTAGTGAGGGAAAGAACTGCAACTCCATGATGCATTGCAAACAGCAAAATCAAATAAAAAATGACATAGAAATATAAAACTACACATTTAAACATGTTGATTATAGCTGTATAAACAATATATTTTAAGTTTATTGCAAAATATGCATATTTATATATACAAATAAGTATTTTGAGAGTGAAGGGAGATCAACTCGATTATGTGGGCAGAGCTAAAGAGCTCTTTTGGCAATTCTTTGATTGGTGGAATTTTCTGTACAGCATCATGGGTAATGTAGTTTTTGACCACGAATTCCGCTGTTAAACACGTTAATAATAATAAAAAAAAATGTTTGACATAATGTGTGCTGAGGGCTCAAAAAAAAAAAAAAAAAAAAGTGTATCTTTCGGAACCGGACTGTTGCACTGTATTGTCAGTGTTTGGGATCTTACAATGGAAGTCAAAGGGGCAAGTGCTCTGGAAGATTTGAAAGCAATTGATATTATTTTTAACCTCCATTGTATTGGATGAGGCCTTACAATGGAAGTCTATGGGGCCAGTGTTATGGCGAGGTTAAAAGCAGAAATGTGTTTGACAATCAGAGTTTCAGAAGTGATGGGAAAGAGTTTCTCACCAGAGAAGGTGGTTGACTCTCAAATTAGACAGTGAAACCAAATATCAAACCACCTTTGTCCTATTTGATACACCTATATCTCCTGCCCTTCCTTTTTACCAGCTAATCCCACACAACCACATGACTTTATACTTCAAATGACACACATTATAGAAGCAGGCATTTAGGCAAGAGTGTTTGGATACACGCACATTTCCGTCCCATTATGCCGAACAATGAGGAAAAAACCTTAATCTCTCTAAATCAGCGCACAAAGCCCGGATCAAGCCCACTCATTCTTTTGTGCCGACTACCTGCTTACAGCGATTCTCTACGGCTGCCTTCCATTATTTGTGTATGTGCTTTCCAATTAAGCACCTGTTCTAACAAAGTGCTGCACCTGAAAGCAAGGCACTCCGAGCATGTCATGGAGAAAAGCTGGGCTAGATTGTGTTTCATCACACTCCTGTGTGTGTTTAAGCTCTAGGGTTCACACACACTCAACACTTGAGTGCGGAGTGGAATAAATAAAGTCAAAGTGTCATTTCCTCCTCTCTCAGGTTCTTTAGAGACAATTTGAAAAAAACATTTAGAGCTGTCTGCGACTGAAATTTATTTTCAATTTAAATAAATTTAAATAAATTTATTTATGCACATTAATAGAATGTTTAATAATATGCAATGATATGGAGATGTTCTTAATTTAGAATGAAAGAATTTAGAATGCAGACAAGTATAACGTCCTAGAAAAGACCCTCACCGGAGATGTGGCATGCTTAAGAAGCCTCCTAAAGGTAAAGTATGTAATTGTAAGTGTAAAAAAGGTCAAGTATGCTCAAGCTGGAGTATTTTAACATGGAAAAAAAATGTTAATACTTAAACGCATACCTCGGGTCTTTATTGAACTGGGACATCATTCACTAGCCTTTAGACAAGAAAAATCAAACAATTCTAATCATTTTGTGTAAGAAATGTATAGGTTCACTAGGGACACAAGGTGTGTAACAGTGTACGTATATTTATTTGTGCGCAACAATAATTGAATCTCCAATGACTCAATAAGTGAAATTATTCTGTATTCCTCAAGGTGGCAATGTCTTTTACACCATGATGATGTGATGTTTCACTCATAATCACCGCAGGCAGAAAACAAAAGAATAGGAAATATCATCAGCAAAACTTGAAATGGCTCAGCGATTTACTGCAGAACAATAATGAACGCAATCAAATATTAGTGTCACTGTCACTTCATGGTGGATCTGGTAAAGAAGCTGTCAGCGATCAAATTATTGGTTTTGAAGATGCTGAAAATGATAGTTTTGAGAATATGTTTGAGATGGTGAATATGAGCCGGATGCTGAATGTACTGGGTAATGAGCTCTGATGAGGACAGCGATGATGATGGTATAAAACATCTGCTCAAACTGAACCCTTCCAAGCTCCATAAGATAACGAAATATGCTTTATTTTATTCTTGTGTTAGTGTTATTAAAATATCAGGAGAGTTGTATACTATTGCGACAATTAGAAATAGATCCGGGTCGCTAAAGACCCAAATATGTAATAATGATTGGCCTTTATTCATGCATTTAAGGGTTACATATTACTTTAATCGTGGATGGGTTCCAGACCAATTGCTGAATTTAAAAAAAAATTTTAAACTAAAACAAATTTATATTAATAATGCAAATGCATTTTTTTAACCATTTCAAAACTTTTGCACTATCACTGTAAAATCTAACAGTTGTTCTTACTAAGACTTTTTAGTTAACTTTACTTAATGTCCAATAATTTGTTGAACTTACTTAAAACAATTTTGTAATCTATACTGTTTGCATGCTATGCCTTCGTTACTCAGAAAACCTAAGTAAACATTACTTGACTGGTTTGAGTAAAATTTTGCCAAAGCAAAAAAAAAAACAAAAAAAAAAAAACAGGCGGGGCAAATGGTTTTTGAGGCGGGGCAATTCTTAATAGACTTCTCACTCATTTCTTCCTCTTCTGCAGACATCATTCTTCTTAGTTGCATTCGCTCAATTTCCAGTCATCTTGAATGTTATTGTCAATACAACAAAAAAATTTGGGAGAACGTCACATAAGTAAGATTAAGTAAGAAGAACTTGATGCAATTAAGTTATGCTTACTTAAGGCAACGAGTTTGCACAACTGAATTAAGTAAACTGAACAAATTTGTTTGTACGGAGTAGTTTCTTGGGGGGCAAAACTTTTTTTCACGCAAATGCAAAGTTTCTTTGAGAAATGCAAAACTTCTGCAGGCAAACGAAAAGTCAGGGGAACATAAAGCTTCTTGGCGGAATGCAATAATTTTGCTCGCAAAATTGAAAGTTTCTTGGGGGACCACAAAACATTTTGTGAGAGAACTCAGATATAAACAGTGCATAATGATGCTGTCTAGCTTTGGCACAGGCTTTGCATCAGGAGTGTGCCTTAAAATGCTGCTTGTGTTGGCAGCTCACTCAGCTGGCGGGTTTTTGGACCAGGGCCGATGTACAACACAACCCTGTCCCAAAATTCATCTTCACCTTTATAAGTCCCTCCTCTTTCGCATAATCAGTTGTGGTCAGCTGGTGGCTCACATCTGGCAGGGTGTTGTTGGAACAGCTGGGCTGAGCAGGTGCAGAAGCGCTGGTGTGTCAGCTCTGATAATGTTGTGATGCTTAATGCTCAACCTGCCTCCTGGCTGAATCTGCTATCTGCCCTCTTACAATCACCCCAGCCAGACAGCCAGGCAACAGCACACACAATTCAAAATTCATTTTCCATAAATAAGGGTTGTCTAATGGTGTGATCAGCAAAGAAGCCTATGAATATCAAGAAAAATGTCTAATACAAGGCATTATATCACAAAAAAAACTAAAGTTTCTAGAGTTTCGAAATTGAAAATGTCTTACATACAAAAAGAATACCCAGAGGTTGATTTGCGTTCGATTTTATTTTAAAACAGACTTATCACATTAAAACTTGGATACTTTTTACCATGCCTTCCTTCGTCATTTATTTCTGCTACTTTTCAAGTGACATTTATGGATGAATTGTATTCTTTGATCCTTGTCCCAGAGCCACACTTTCAACATTAAACTATGAAAAGCTATTATAAAAAATATTATTGCATTTCAAAAACCATGCAGTTTAGTATTCACTGTGTGAAGATATGATTTTTTTTTAACACAAATTACAGCTACCGCTCAGTTACTCAATAATTACCCAATCATTTCCATCACGGGTTCCAGAAAACGGGTTTCAAAGTGAACACTTTTGAAAACGATACCATTGTCGTCTCTGTGTAAAACTACAAAAACATGAATTTGTGAAAATGGTGATTTCATGCACATGTTTATTACGAATGCTATCTCACCACCAATTCAGGTTACGAATTCATACGAATTGGGCAACCTGTAAAATATGTACGATTTAGCAAAAATCGTACGAGTGAGGTCGTATATGAATTCGTACGAATTAGCCACCTCGTAAAAAATACATACGAATTGCCGTGAGATCGGGTTGGTATTACGCATTCAGTCTATAGGCGCGTATCGTTTCTTTACAAAGTGACATCGCCACCTACTGGCCTGGCATGAATAATACAGCGTTTTTTGTCGTTTTCAAAGATGAACGGGAATCAGTTTGACAACGTTTCCATCTTTAGTACATTATTGTCGTGTAAACGTACCCTTATGTTACTTAAAGTAGTACTACTTTCCACTTTTAGAATTTCTCAAACTATATGTTTAGCTAATGTTTGTTAAAGTCAAGAAAATAATTACACATAACTGCCACATAACTTTTTTTACTTTTTGCTGTGCGTTTTCTCCATTGCGCTGGATAGATAAGTGCATAAGGGACTCAGCAAGGATCTCTTGCATCACAAAGCATTAAACTGTAAAGTAAACACATGCGCTGCTCTCTTCTCAATGGTCTGTAACAGCGGAGTAATTGCTGACTGACATTAAAGTGATTGCGAGGCAATGGAGGCTCTTTCCCTGAGCCTTTGCGCGTTAATGGCCAGTTAATTCACTGTTAATCAAAAGCCAAGCACACTATACACTTATGTGTTCCAATTCGCCACTTGCCTGCTGTTAGCAAGCTTTTAGCCTCCATTTACACTATTGTGAAAATGCCAACCAATCCAAAAGGCAACTAGCATTGTTTTTATCCACCTATGTTTTAGCCCTTGGACCACTTTTCTACTTTAAAAGGATAGTTCACCCCAAAAATGGCCAAGATTGTGTGTATTTATTATAAAGAATATTCATATATTGATTGATTCAAAGTATTGAATCAATCAGTGCCCCATTAAAAAAGACCGGCGGTCCATCTATAAAGCGGTTGCACAACAGTCAACTCCCACAGTTACAACAACGTGTAATGGATTCCAGTCATTTAAAGGTTCATTAAATTTGCTTTGGTCAAGTGCAATAGAAATACTATGATTTATAAGCTATAAATTGCAGCAGTTTCACAGCACTTCAGGAGGGTTTATTGGGCATGGCCAACTGAAACATAAACTGCCACTGGTGGGTGTTTGAGCTGTGTTTGCATGCTGAGCACATTTCGGCACTAACAAGGCAAAGTTTAAGAGTACAGTTGGTCTATGCTTGGGATAAGGACATAATTCTCTCTTTTACACTTATAAAAGTGTGTTAAGAAACAGTAAAAAGAAAAGTGTACTCTCTTTAAGTACACTTAAGTGGCCTTTTATTTCAATAACGGCACACATTCGTTACAAGTACGCTTCTTGTTCACTAGGGTATTAAAGTCACTGGATGTATTTTTGGAAATATTAATAGAATATAATAAAATGAGATGCCTGACAGTTCCCCATATTCCTTTATGTGTGAATACTCTTCAAACATTCTTCAACATAACAATAGACAAGTTTGGAATGGCATCAGGGCGAGTAAATGGTTGAACTAACCCTTTCAGTGTTCGTAACGCTGTTCTTTCAAGACTATACAATACTTTCAGTGTTGAGAAAATATACACTGTAAAACGCAGCTGAAACATTGAAAAGGTAGATATAGAAGAATAGCTCCAAGGAATGGATGGTTGGGTAACATCGAAATGCAATTTGAGATTCTCTGAAAGACTGATGTAGACAATGGAGAGTAGACGGCTTTTCAATCAAACTCAGGAGTCGAGCGCTTCTGACTTCGTGTGGCTTCACGGTGACGAACTCTGTGACTCAGTGAATGTTTGCATGTCTGTGTTTGTTTGCCCTATGGGTGCGTGAGTCTGGAGAGGTGCAGTAAGTGTATCGCTCCAAGAGGTACGATATGCCACTTCTAACGAAATAGAGCTCGGTTGTAAGAAATGCACCCTGGGCACCTTTTCCACCAACCGTTAATAATGGCAAGATTGAATCAATAAACAGTGGTGAATCCAAGTGCTCTGACACTTGCTGACTGCAAGCTGTTGTAATTTACTCCTCTTGCTCTGGCTAATGGTGCCATACTGATGTCAAACACACAGGATATTAAGACAGCCGAGCAGATAAAACCACAGGAATTAAAGCTTCGACAAAAAAAGAAAGAAAAAAAAAGGCGAGAGATATAGTAGGGCGGTGTGACAAAATCGTACATTTTGTGCTATAAATCATTTTATATCATGGTGACGTTATATACAGTATCATGAATATTTTTTGGGGGGAAATTCGATAAAACTTTTGTTTACTTATTAAATAATCAGTGCACTTCCTCTCAGTTGATTATTTTCTGTTTGCATTTGAAACCGAAAGATAAGATTATTCATAACAAATGAATGATATGTTTGGCTTTAGTGCAAAAACAACTTCACATTATGAAATACTTGAGTTGTATAAGTAACATTAGCTTAAGATTCACTCTGAGACCATCGGATTCACAAACAAGTAATTTTTTGAGTAATTTCTTTACTGATTATTGGTTTATTTGAGCCAAAAGATTTGTTCATGCAGGTGGTCCATTTGCCATGGTAAACAACTCACTGATTGAGTGATGTGGTTGGAGCGAATCCTGTTAACAAGTCATTAAATTGGTATTTTTTAGCTCAAAATGAGCCAAATAAACATGATAACCACTGATAGCCTTGCAAATACAACTTGGTATAGTAAAAATGTGTTTATCTAATGTCTTAAGACACATTTCTACCCAGCTAACAACAAACTAAATAAATAAATGTTCTAAGAATATTTTGATAGCATTCCCATTTAGTTGTGGAAACGTTATTTCTGAATGTTCTCAGAACGTTCAAAGCGTCCAGTTTTTTAAACGTTTAAGAAAATTTAAGCAAATACATTAAGGGAACGTTCCATTTTGTGAACATGCTTTTTGAATGTTGAACGGTTTGAAACAATTAGTAAATAACATTTTAAAAAAAACAGACGAAACTCCAACTAAAACGTTCCATGAATGATGTTTAAATGTGATAACGTTTTGAGAACGGAGTAAAAGACCAGATAACTCTGAACGAACACTGAAAAAAATATATATATTCGTTGAATTTAATCAACTGTTTTATGGTAAGTGGTTGCACACAATTGATTTTAGTTACATTTAAACAAATGCATTAAGTTGAACTTAATCAATTTTAGTTCAACTTAATGCATTTGTTTAAATGTAACTAAAATCAATTGTGTGCAACCACTTACCATAAAACAATTGATTAAATTCAACGAATAATTTTTTTTTCAGTGAACGTTCTATTAACGTTACTGGAAGAACGTATCTTTGAGAGAACCTTTGCAAGAACGTTACAGAAAGTTCTGAGAATGTTTCCTGTTAGCTGGGTTTTAGCTGGACAGTTTATTATATATCATCATCCACATCAGCACTACATCAAATAACCAATAATTTACTCAGGATTTTTATCACAGAACAAAATAAGAGAACAGATATCGAAACCTGTTTGTGTAGCTTTACGCTTATCTCACTAAAAGGAAAATCAACAGCACCAGAAAAAGAGTGATGTCTTGCGGTTGGGACGCTTGGAGGTCCTGATGAGATCACTCGAGTGGTGTCTGTGAGAAACGGCTCGCTTTTATACTGAGTGCTGAAGGATGACATTGGCCTGCTTTATCTCCAGGTCTTGCGGGGTGAGATTGGACAGCGGAATGAAGTGGCCTTAAAAAGTATTTACAGCAAACAGCATGACATCATTCTAGGCCTTCTTTCTAGGTCAATAAATCTGAGTGGCTGGGAAAGCAGCATTGTGCTGTGATGCTCGTCTGTAGGTTATGCTTAGGATTAGAACAAACAAAACATTTGTATACATGATTTTATGACATGAGTCGTTCTTGCTATGCGATACATTAAATGATTTGTTTATAATCGTAATAAGCTGCTGTCAATCAATTCAACTGAGTTTGATTTGAAAAAAATTTCTATGTGTTTCTAAGACTGAATAATAAAATGTAAAAGTTAATTGCATCTTTTTATCACAATTCCGATGTTATGTCACAATTCTGAAAAAGTCTAAATTGCGAGACATAAAATCGCAATTGCAAGTTATAAGTTATAACGTGTGAGATAAATAGCATTATTTTTTTATTTCATGATGGAAACAAGCTTTCATATGGATGTAGAAATGTTATCAGTTTAGCAGGAAAAAACCCTTGAATTCGACTACAGTCCTAAAATACCGTTTGTGTCTTAAGAAGTAGTCTCGTTTTACTAATTCGTTCCCTTGTTTTAAAGCTACACTGTGTAATTTTTTAAGTTGATTCTTAGCAAAAAACACTTTGTTCTTTCAAAATGATATGTGCTCATTAATGTGTAATTACTTCTACCAACTAATCAAGTATTCTCGTAAGCGTAGAATCTGCCATCTGCATTTAGAATACATACGAGCGAGTCGCTCGAATGGCGGCAGCCATGTTGCGCCTCCATCTTGAAAATATATGTGCCAAAGAGGGACATACCTGGAAATTCAAGCTTCGCCTTTCGCGTTTTTACACTCAGTGGCGCCGTGACGAATGCGAGGGGGAGATTACTCACGATTGCCGGCAGATTTGAAATAATACGGCCACCGTAGGAGTTAAAACGCCCTCGGATTGGGAGGAGCTAGAAAGTAATATTCAGTTGGTAGTCATAAACAATTTCACCGCTAGATGGGAGAAAATCCTACATAGTGTAGCTTTAAGTAAATCGTATGAATGATATATTAATTCAGTCACTCGTTTTAGTTAAATCGTGCGTGTGTTTACACAACACTGATTTATGTTCCACGTGTACAGATAACAGCGTTGTCAAAACGATCCCGGTTCACGTGGATCCATGAAAACGACCAAAGCGCTGTATTATTCATGTCAGGCCAGTAGGTGGCGATGTCAGTTTATAAAGAAACTACACGCTTATAGACTGAACATGTAATACACATGCTCATGACGTCATCGTTTTCACAAATTCATGTTTTTGTAGTTTACACAGAGACGATAACGGTATTGTTTTAAAAAACTTCCACATTGAAACGCGTTTGTGTCAGTTTGTGTTTCAGGTCCCCCAAAACGCCATTGTCGTGTAAATGAATGGCCAAAACGTATAAAAATGTTTACATTTTTAGTTGAAAACAGCCCCTTAGCGCATGTAAAATACATCTATTGACTGTTTCTGCAGGTTACATGGTTACACCAGTAGGTGGCGACAAGTGACTGTCTTCATGAGCGAGTCAGATTTATTTATTTTTTAACTTGCTGCTTCTGAAATTGCACAGTAGGTATTACTGTACATTTGGTTTGCAACTTGCTTTGTGACTGTTTAAAAATTACGCTCTATATATTATGAATGTGTGTTGTATGAATACATTTTGGAGGTAATACATCCATCATGTACTGCCAAAACGGTATTGAATTTTGTATAAAACGGACAGAATTTGAAAGCCGAGACTTTATTTCATATCAAAAGTAACAAACGTGAACAAAAAAAGTAACAAAAATTGACCCGCAGTCTCTTCAGAAATAAAGAAATGCATAATGTAGCCTATATGCTTGTCCTGTAAGTTTGTGAACACAGAGCCTATTCTTATCATTAAAAATCAAAAAATTAAAATGACTGGTACTAATAGATTATGACTGAATTTTTGCGACCCTCTCCGTCAAAATGACGGACAATGCGGAAGTCCAACGCGACCTCTGGTGTATACTGAATTTTATTCCTTCAATATCACTGACTTAATGCATGAAACATGTTCTGTATAATGGTTTTTAATTGAAAAAAAGCTTAGCATGCAATTTAGCATGTTGCATTCACATTCCGGGCTCATCTGCTTGTCTGTACACAGTATGCATAATCAATATTAGCATTAGTAAAACCCTTTAAGCGAGTTACTCCCTGCCAGGAAGCGAAAATTTATCGGAGGGAAAACAACAGCACAAATTTGAAGTGTTAGCAATGGATTTGACGAATTCGGTGATATTTTGTGATGATAAAATTACAGAAATCAATATAATGATATCAAAATTGAAAAACAACTCATGTAAGCTAACATGCTAATGACTCACGCTAGCTCTCTAGGTCAGTCATATTACGTGTCCTCTTCATTGCTGTTGTTTTTTAAGTTGAAGATTAAGTGCCTGATTTTGATTAGTCTCATAAGCTTTTACAGAAATACTTTCATAAATTACAGTAAACACAAGCAAAATCCTTGAATAATCCCCTCTTACTGAAATAAGGGTTTGTGGGATACGTCTTCATATCTGAGATAATGTCCAACAGCAATGCTAATTACAACAGTATAAATGAAGTTGTTATGATTACACTTGATTACGGCGGCAATGCACTTTCTTTTAATAGTAATGAAGTAAATGCCAAGGGCTACAAATCAGTCAGGCATAGTCAAACTCGCTAGGCAAACTGAAGAGTTGTCTCCTTGCAGCTAGCATAAGCACCCTGCTCAGCCTGCGAAATGCATTGCTGATAGTTTCTCCTGCCGTGGAAATGGAGAAGGTTTCAGGGGTATTATGGCGAGGGAGGGGCAATTACCTGAGCACAATTACTGTATCTAACAGCCGCCATCCATCATCCTCTCCTCCCTCTCACAGCAGATTCCGTTCCGTAGCCTTATTCTGCTCCCGCTTTCCAGAGGAATTGCAGAGACACTCGGTCGTCTTGGTGAGTCTGGCGCAGACTTTAAAATGCCAATTGAAAACCTGAGCGGCATTCCAAAGAGCTCCTTTTCCGCTCGCGCTCAGCCCCGCCCGCCCCGTCTACACCTGTCAAGAACGGATCTGGGAAAAATCTGGGAAAAGAAGCACATGGGGAATGCAAGCAAGCTGGAGAACTATCGAAAACAACCCTGGAGAGCCTTTAATGACAAGCTTTATTTTCGACATGAGGTAAACGCATTGACGTGAAGAGGGAAATGCAGTGTCACTTAATTAAAATAGAGGCGAGGTAGATAGTTTATGCATGACCTTCAGTGACATGCTCAAATCAATTGCACACCTGTGATATAAGAAAATCAGAAGCTATAATTTTCCATCCCAAGAATGTGAATTATATCACACAATCCAGCAGGTGGATGAATTAGACATTTCACACTGGGGACTATAGGAGGGCCAATCACGGGCGCCAACGAGGAAGTCATTTTGTCTCGGATGGAGCAATACACCACCCCTTCGGGCCTTTCAAGTGCTTGAGTTATACAACTTTATGGCAGAGAAGTGATATTAGATGGAGATTAGATTCGATACAAATCCGCCCTTTAAAGAACCATGAAGATGGCAATAAACAAGGTAGATCCAATCTTTTTTTTTTTTTTTAGCTCTCCTTCCTTTTTTTACAACGGCTCATCTGGGGCCCGAGACAGGAGGAGAGCGAGGTGAGTGAGAGGAATACTGATGAAGATTCGGCTGAAAGAACAGGTGCTGGTGGAGACAGGTGAGCAGAGAAGTGATCCTGAATATCTAATGGAGCCTCAGGGCAGTCAGGTTAGTGCAGAGGTGTCTTTGATTAATAATTATGCCATGTTCTCTGAGAAACCCCAGACTCAGTGTGTGTGTGTGTGTGTGTGGTCTACTTTCACTTAATACTCTAGCATTTAAAGTGCCCCATTATGCTTTTTCGGATATTGCCTTTCATGTGTGTAATATACTGTGGCTGTTTGAGAATGTAAAAGGCCTGCAAAGTTTGAAAGATCAAAGTGCAGATAAATAAAGTTAATTCCAGTTTTACTTTCTACTCGTACCTCTGTAGGTTTGTAACAAATTTGCATAATGCCAGTCTATGGTCTTCATTGGCTCCCCTCGATCTGACCAATCAGAGCAGAGCAGACCAATCACAACAGACTGGGTCATCTGACCAATCAGAGCAGAGTAGACCAATCACAGCAGACTGGGCCATCTGACCAATCAGAGCAGAGTAGACCAATCATAACAGACTGGGCCATCTGACCAATCAGAGCAGAGTAGACCAATCACAACAGACTGGGCCATCTGACCAATCAGAGCAGAGCAGACCAATCACAACAGACTGGGTCATCTGACCAATCAGAGCAGAGTAGACCAATCACAACAGACTGGGCCATCTGACCAATCAGAGCAGAGTAGACCAATAACAACAGACTGAGCGATCTGACCAATCAGAGCAGAGTAGACCAATCACAACAGACTGGGCCATCTGACCAATCAGAGCAGAGTAGACCAATCACAACAGACTGGGCCATCTGACCAATCAGAGCAGAATAGACCAATCACAACAGACTGGGCCATCTGACCAATCAGAGCAGAGTAGACCAATCACAACAGACTGGGTCATCTGACCAATCAGAGCAGAATAGACCAATCACAACAGACTGGGCCATCTGACCAATCAGAACAGAATAGACCAATCACAACAGACTGGGCCATCTGACCAATCAGAGCAGAGCAGACCAATCACAACAGACTGGGTCATCTGACCAATCAGAGCAGAATAGACCAATCACAACAGACTGGGCCATCTGACCAATCAGAACAGAATAGACCAATCACAACAGACTGGGCCATCTGACCAATCAGAGCAGAGCAGACCAATCACAACAGACTGGGTCATCTGACCAATCAGAGCAGAGTAGACCAATCACAACAGACTGGGTCATCTGACCAATCAGAGCAGAATAGACCAATCACAACAGACTGGGCCATCTGACCAATCAGAACAGAATAGACCAATCACAACAGACTGGGCCATCTGACCAATCAGAGCAGAGCAGACCAATCACAACAGACTGGGTCATCTGACCAATCAGAGCAGAGTAGACCAATCACAACAGACTGGGCCATCTGACCAATCAGAGCAGAGTAAACCAATCACAACAGACTGGATGATGCAATGCATATTATTTGAAAAATAAAGTGATATTTGACCTTGCAGATGCATGTGTCAATGAGACCAACGAAATAAAAAATATTGAATCCAATATTTGGTGATAATATAGCATAATGAGAGATTTACAAGCAATTTAAAAGGCCGGTCATTTTGACAAGGAACAACAAATACAGTGAATGATAGTCAGCACAGCACAACGGTAAAGAAATAGTTCGCCTTGTGTTCTTTTGAAAAATGTCTGGGTTTTTGATAAACTTTTATTGAAAAAAAAAAAAACAGAATATGCAAAGTATCTACTTAAGAAAGTCCGTCTTGTCAGTCCACAGGTTTGGAATGACATGAAGGTGAATACAATTTTTAAGGAAAAATAATTCTGTGATAGACGTGAAATCACACTGTCGTTTGTCCACGAACCAGTCCTCATAGACAGACGTCTGTGTGACCCATGGGTTACTCCCCCCTGCGAGTCCCACTGCATCTCGGGACTCTGATAAGGGTTTCTCCTCAAGTTCTGTGCTCACATAAAACATAGATTGTATCACGATTCACAAGGCAGAACTTTCTACAACTCTCCAAGACACAGCCTCCGCTCACACCGCCCTCGCCTCAGGCGCAGAGACAGAACCGTCGTCTCTCCAACTTTGATTTCCAGTCATGTCCACCTGGGAGAACATTTGGATTTCAAAGACAAAGTGAGCGCTTATGAGAGCTGCCATCTCTTGTGAAGTTCTCACACATCTGACATTGAACTACTGCCAACAATCTTGCAGCATAGAAGCCCTCAACATCAACCGAGCAGAAGGATGGATGTAAACCAATGAACTAAACCTTTCCTTTAACAGACTGGTCTTGTAATGAGGTCCGTCAATCAGCAATGTTTTGGCATCATTTATGATTCATGTAATTGGCTCACAAACAATCGTGTCCAGAACTGACTGCACAAGGGCAAAGATTGATCTGAATGGAAATGCTAACAACGAGCTCTCTGCAGGTATTATAGACCTCTCAAGCTTACTTTTCACCATTTGCACATTAATTTTACATACACAAGTATGATACATACACTCATGCATACATACATTAGGTAGATAGAATAGAATATTAATATTTAATGAGCTTTGGCCTTTGGGCCACTGCCAGGAATTATAAAACACCCTGAAAGAGAGTAAAGACGTTCATGAGTACGGTGACATTTCACTGAAACCGATGAATGTTAGGAAGAAGAGTGGAAGTACCGATTTTTTACAGCATTTAACAAAGTTTTGGTTGCAATTAAGTTACATCACAACAGTTGGAACCATTTTATAAACCACAATTATAATTTATATATATATATATATATATATATATATAAAACCAAACCATGTCAAACTTTTGATTGCAGTAATACTTAAAAAAAAAAAAAAAGTTTAAAATGTTGTTGTTTTGTTTTTAAAGTAGGTTTTTTTTTTTGTTGTTGTTTTTTTTTTTTATGTATTGCATGTTCTGATATTCATAAAGAAATATTCTGGAGGCCATGAAAATCTCAGGGTTGAAAGCTTTTTTTTTTCTTTTTTTTTACTCGGCAGGGAAACAGTTAAAATATTAAACAACCAAAATATGACAAAGATTTGGTTGCAATTGGGCATGCCATTTTCTTAAAACAAATCATAAAGCAGCACACATATACGGTAATTTAAAATACACATCCAAAACAATTGCAGTTAGGTTGCAGTTAGATTTGGCTACATTGCATTTTTTTTTTAAATGTTCTATAAACCACACTGAATTTAATAAAATAAATAACAAAAAAAACGTGACAGTTTTGGTTGTAGTAAGGTTCCGACTATCCGTGTTTTCCCTGTTATACAATAGGGGGCGCTATGACACATTTTCTGAAAGAGTAGAGAATCTCCCGATCAAAACACATGCGAAGCAGAAGCAGAAACAAGCGATATCATATGTAAGCAAGGGGGTAATCCATCAGCCGGAAACCGAAGATTCCCCGGGGGCCGCCATTGATTAGCAGACCCATTGACTCCCATGACCCAGGACGAGCTCTAGGACTGTGAAGCTTTCTGTTGATGGACTCGATCTACTCCATCTGTGTTTTTATCATCAGATGTAGTCACGATTTCCAGCTTTTTGCTAAAAATTTTGCTTTTTTTAATGAAACTTCCCCACATTCAAGTGTTGATAAAAAAAAAAAAATTGTATTACTGAAATACAGCCAGGACACATTGCAACTTTTGTGGAACATAATGCGTTTACTTTAAAAGATGAAATGTGGAATAAATGTGGAAATGAATACAAGAGAAGTGTCGCAAATACAAATCTGGATGGATCATACTCCTGTAGCTCAAAAAACCCTTGCTATCATTCTCAACCGTTTGGAGCAAAGGGCTAAAGCCTGCCGTACCTAATGCAAAATCAGGGCATCCAGTGCCCAATATCTGCTCACAGCAACCAGACGTCCCGTTTCATTCCCTCCCTCTATCCCTCTCTCGCTCTCGGTAAGCTTATCTCTTTCCACACCGTCCTCTCCCTCAGCCCTTATCACCTTCTAAGCTCTGTGTCACGCATTCACAGCTCTGGCGAGGACAGCTCCGTGTCTGTGTACAAACACTATCCATCAAAAACCATTCATGTAAACTTCAAATACCTCTTCCTTTCCTTTCACCCTTTCTCCATCTGTCAGTCTATCGATCGATCTCAGGTCTATGAAGCTTATGTCATGGTAATTCCTATGCATTTCAGAATTCCTGTCATTGATACGTTTGCCCAGTTCTCCGCAGACGATAACAGGAATGCATTTCGACGCGTGGAAGGTAAGGAAACATTCCTTTTGTTGTGAGAGCCCGAAATTACGACTATACAATAAACTGGGATTCATTTTATGGTCTAATCAAACTTGTATGGTCATTAAAAACAAATAATCCCTTCGGGCATCACTTTTGGCCACTAGCCTATACTGTAAAATATAACAATACAGTAAATGCTGTTAAAGGAACACTCCACCGTTTTTTTAAATAGGGCTTATTCACCTTCTTTCCTACATTTAGATAGGTGGGCAAATGCATTTTTGTCTCAGTGCATGCATTGTTTTAGTTTGACAGGGTCAGCGCTAGCTTAGCTTAGCATAATGAATGGAATCCTTTGTTGCCAGCTAGCACGTGTACCAGATGTGGACCGGATCTGGGCCGACACTATGTTGCAGTCTGGGAGGATACATGCAATTTCCCATTATAGTAGGTATCCATTTTTTTGCATAAGTTGTTGAACTCAAATGATTGTAATAAAACAATAATTGACCAGAAACATAATGTCATATATTTAGCATGCAACCCTGTTCCCAGATGATTCCCACACATTACAAAACATTATAATTTCTTAAAACCGTAAAACTGAAGAAATAGCATAATTCGAACCCTCTGGCACCCTAACCAAATTAGTTTAATGCAAATCGATCAAATATGCGATGACTTAATTAAAGCTAAATTTGCAACTCTATACTCGTTCTTGCATAGCTTCTTTGGTTTAGCTCGACATTAGTATTCAGTTTTAACTTGCCTATTTAATGGCATTTTATTTTTTACTGTTTATCACTAGAAAATGACATGCTCTGGCTTTTGGTGAAATTGCTTACACCATATAATATGAATAGAAAATAAAACAGCTTATATATTTAGTTTGACCTCCTGAGGTTGGCGCTCAGCATTTTCTGTAGGTTAACGCACCTTCTTTCACTGACCATTGGTTGAAAGATCTGTTTTGTACCCTATTCGTGGAAAGTGCTTGCTGCCTACGTCAACTCACTAGGAATAGAACCTACAGTATAGACCAACACACTTCTTAAAAACTTTTCTGCTTGCTGCAGCACATCCAAAAACTTAATGCAAACCAAGGCTTGAATTCAAGATGGTTTCAGACTAGTCTATAATGTACAAACACCAAATGAATTCAATCTCAAAAATGCGAATTATGCTAAAATTCTCAGACATTAGACGATGACATCACTGCAGTGCGGAACACATTTTGAACTGTCAGACAGGCTGGTTGTAACGCAGCTCATGAATATTAATCAGTCATGCTAATGTTGCTAGGCGATTTGATTGGATAGTCCAGTACGGCCTAATTAATATTCATGAGCCCCCTCAAATTTTTTAGCTTGGTTATGGTCTATTTCTTGTCTTGACTTGGACAGCATTAGAGAATTATCTCTAAAATGTCAACAATTTAGCATCAAATTAGAAGTAAACAACACAATCGTATAAAGAATTATCACTGTCAATAGCATTAAACGGCTATCCGTATCAGTGTGAGTTCAGTTTCTAGACAGTGGTTTGCATTTGCACTTGTTTTCGTTCAGTTCAGAAGTGATGTATTCTATTTGTAAGTATTTTTATGGCCCTCCGGCAGCCCGATATCATTTCTGAATTCTGTTCGCTTGACATAAAGCGAGAGTGCAGACTCATCGCACCTGATTTGTGAGATAACAGGAGTGCGGGACATGTAATAAGAGGCAGGAAAACTGACCAAGCAGAAGCCTATAAATGTAATATAAGAGCGCTTAGATCATCTTGCCAAGTTATTAAAGGGGGTCATATCATGAAAAATCTAATTTTCTTTGATCTGATATAGAACAGCTTGATGTAGAATGAAAACACACTAACTTTTAGAACTCGGGTCCAAAGAGACATCTGTTGGAAAAAAACGAATAAAAACTTGTTTTAAATGCATCAGCATGTTTACATGTCAGTAGCGCCTTTTGTGGGTCTTTAGATTAGTTTCCCTTGTAAAAAAATAAGTACAATTTAACACACTTCATAATGGACACAATATACAGGGTGGGCCGTTTATATGGATACACCGTAATAACATGGGAATGGTTGGTGATATTAAAGTTCACCACTCTAAACACACTGAGGTGTGTGAAGAGTGGGAGAACAGGGTTGCATTGACAATCCAACACAATGGGCAGCACATTGAACACATTTTATAAGTGGTCAGAAACTTGTAAATAACTCATGAACGAATAAAGTTACGTTGAAACCAAGCACACCATTGTTTTTCTTGTGACATTACCAATAAGTTTGATGTGTCACATGGCCCTCTTCCTATTGAAAAAACAAAAGTTGTATCCAAGATGGCCGACTTCTAAATGGCCACCATGGTCACCACCCATCTTGAGGAGTTTGCCCCCTCACATATACTAATGTGGCACAAACAGGACTTTAATATCACCAACCATTCCCATGTTATTACGGTGTATCCATATAAATGGCCCACCCTGTACATTAAAATAATATAATTAAGTGTGAACTCAATGTAATGCTTTTGAACACTTCTAGAATTCTAGAAAGGGTATTATAATTTAAATGTATATTAAATTCAATTTACTTATGGATGCATTTATTGACTTAAGTCGGACATGTAATTTCATGAATAGGTTTATTGTCTTTGAAATATGGTTAAGGCGTACTGCTGAATGTATCAACAAATATTTATGGTAAATTTAAAATATGCTTTAATGTAATTTCTATTGAAACCTGTATTTAAATATATTTGCAATTACAATTTAGTAAAACATGTTACGTGTAATATTGTCACAGGTTAGTTGTGTAGTGATAATCCACAAAGAGGATGCGTGATGCAGAATGAAGATAAACAAAACTTTTAATATACACGGAGAGCAATAGCATAACAATCCAACACAGCGTTACACAACATTAATACAAGACAATGAACTGAGGAAGACTGAAGACTTAAAGGGGTGGTGGTATGATGCCCTTTTCACAAGATGTAAAATAAATATCTGATGTCCCCAGAGTGTGTATGTCAAGTTTTAGCTCAAAATACCCCACAGATATTTTTATATAGCATGTTAAATTTGTCACTTTTTGAGGGTGAGCAAAAACACACCGCTTTTGTGTCTGTCCCTTTAAATGCAAATGAGCTGCTGCTCCCGGCACAGGGGGCGGAGCTTCAACAGCTTGTGTCCTTAGCAGCTTTGATTACCTCACACAGACACGCACTGAAAATTGAAAACACTTTAGCCTTTTATGTTCAAACTTTGAGCGTCGTAACTTTGCAGATGTTGTTTATGCTCAAACAGCAACATTACACACTAACTAAAGTTAGAAAAGTGAAATCATAATCAACCACCCCTTTAAAAAGTGAACATGATTTATAGATTATCAAGACAGAATATGCTAATCAATGACTAGAAGATAACTACACATCAGCTACATAAATTCATCAACTAACCATTCAGAAACGTCCTGTTGCTTCTACGTTGTCACTTCTTCTTGAGTCTCTCCATCATTGACTGACTCCGGTTTGAACATAAAAGGCTAAAAGTGTTTGAAATTTTCAGTGCATTTCTGTGTGAGGTAAAATGACGCAAGCTGTTGAAGCTCCGCCCCCTGTGCCGGGAGCAGCAGCTCATTTGCATTTAAAGGGACAGACTCAAAAAGTGACAACTTTAACGTGCTATATACAAATATATGTGGTGTATTTTGAGCTTAAACTTCACATACACACTCTGGGGACATTAGAGATTTCTTTTACATCTTGTGAAAAGGGCATTATACCACCCCTTTAAAAGTGTTGTGAAAAAAAAAAGTGAATGTTTACTCTCTTTAAGTACACTTAAGTGGCCTTTTATTTTTATTAATATTATCTGCAAGTACAGTTGTTGTTATTGTTTTTTTATAAACTAACAAAAAATATAGATATTGAAAAAAAAAAAAAAACACATTTAGGGCTTTCAGTTTGAAATCCTCATATTGTCTGGTTTCCTGTTTCCCCGCTGATGGTTTCCAGATGCTTCTTATTTTGTTAGTGTACTGTATATTTATAGTTCTTTTTCCTGCTTTCCATGTCCTTTGTCTCGCATTGTTTTGTCGTGCATTTTTTTTATTCTTTTATTACTTTGGTGAGTTCTTGATTTTTCTTGGAATATTGTGTTGATTTAATAGCCTGCGATTGGCAATTGGGTCTCCACGCACCTCTCGCCAAGAGTCAAATGCTGCACTTTACAGGTAATTTATTTCTAAATCAAACCCAGATGGGACGTTTAACAAAAGTGAAGTCATTTGTATTCTTTGAATGGTGAAATTGAATCAAATCATCAAAGTTCAACAAGTGAAATATCATCCAAAAGTGATGCAAACAACCAGCAGAGGATTGCAGGATCGCCATCTTTACACGTGTAAGATTAATACTGAATCCTTGCATATTTTGAGATTTATGTTTGTCTCTCCAGTGCATTCTGATGCACTTTGTGAAATATACAGTAGAATCTGATTTTAGTGTGAGTGAGACAAGTTAAGAACACTGTTGGATAAATTTACACACAAAGTTTTCAAATTTGATAATTACATACAGTCCTTTTTTATTATTATATTATATTATATTATTCTGCATCCCTAGTGGCCCCTAAAGGAATTGCATTGGATAGTCCCAACCAAACACAAGTTTGGCCAAAAGTAGACATGTTGGATCGTTCAAACAAACATATCAATGTTTTGAAAGCATCAGAAAGCCACAATTTTACACTCTTCGGTAATTCAGCTCACAGATGGCTGACTTGTAATTATCACTGCACATTAAACTTGGACAGGAGAATACATTTAAGGTGAATAAAAATGCACTTTACCTTCAAATACACTCTTTGACCGAAGTCAAGATACTTATTCTCGACAGTCTATAGATGTATATGTCAATGTATTCCCCTTTAACAAAACCACATAGCTTAGTGTGCATCATAAAGTATTTTAATTTAAGAATTAAATTTCGATTATCTGTAATGTTTACTGTTGCAGACTGAACCCTATGTGGTGATTTACTCCCTGTCAGCATGTATGCAATATTAAACTATTAGATACTGATTTATACACAACAGTTATATGACTGGCTCACAGGACGCATTACTTTGGCCATGATGCTAATGGGAAACTGCACCAAGCCAAACAGCTTTAGTTTTCCCCCAAAAGTTTCTTTCTGTCTGTGTGTTTCCTAACAGCCTGTGTTTGTAATGGACCTGTCGGAGCAATAATAATGATGAATAAGTCTCCAGTGGGAGGAGGATGTGTGTGCGGGTGTGTGTGTGTGTGTATGAAGGAGAACGTGAGATGGGCAGGGCCGAAAGAACTGAGACCAAACCTAGTGAAAAAGTGCAGAGATTATGACTGTGGCAGACTGTCATAAATCAAAGGAAAGAGTTTTGCCACTAGAAAAGAGTCCCTGCTGTATTAAAAGGAAGGCCGGTGCAACAGCTTTCACAGCTCCCCGATGACCCTGAACATTTAAGTAATTTCACACTTAGACCTACTATCAATAGCATTTGTTCTGCATTTTTAGGCATTCGTTTCAGTCTGACTGTCCTATAAAATCAAAATGGCGCTTTTGTGGCTTTTAATCCATGTCTAGAAGCTTTGAGGTCATCTATATGCTGGTATCAGGCATTTAGGTTTTTGTCCAATCTTTTTTAGAACCAAGTTCCAATCAGAATTTGAGTCCCTCTCATTTAGGCGACAGTCATTTACGTTTATGCATTTGGCAGACGCTTTTATCCAAAGTGATTTACATTGCATTTCAAGGTACACATTTTACTTTTTTTATCAGCTCTTGTTTTCCCTGGGAATCGAACCCATGACTTTGGCGTTGCAAGCACCAACACTCTACTGTTTGAGCTACAGGAAAGCATATCCATCACAGACCCATGCTAACCATCATAAACCCTGTACTTGCTGTTGCCCACCAGATTTACTCTTTCTAATGACACAAGCTTGAAACTGTTGGACCCCATTGACTTTCAGTTATTATCATTAACATCTTATCGTCTGGGAAATCGTCTGAGTTTGGAATGACATGAGTAAATTATGGCCCGCTGAATGAACTCTACTTTCAAGAGAGGCCTTAAATTGTCCTAAACAATCAATATTCAAACCCAATGCAAATGCCTATACATGACGTCACCATTTGTGTGCTGGCCATCCAAGATTTGCAGTATGCCAAACTTATAGTCGTTTTAACAGAGCCTCGGGATGTGTTTGATTGGGCAATTATTTCTAGGTGACAACAATGCAATCCATTCACATTTTTATTATCTGCAGGAATGCTTTATTTCTCTGTGAGCATCCGAAGAAAATCTCACACAGAGCAATTCTTAAATAAGGATTCAGATCAATCACAGCAGCAAATCCCATCCTGCAAAAGAGAAGTCCAATACTCGGGTAACTCGCAGGGGTCCATCGATAAATTAACAACTTCTGCCCTGCGCTTTATTGCTGCTGAGTGTCTGCTTTACAAAGCCAAATGTATTATTTATTGTCCGGCTGCTTATTTATTTAGAGATTCGGCTAATTCAATTACCAACACGGTGAACAGGCCTATAATTCTTAAATCAGTTTCACCTAATGAATTATTCTGTAGTAACTAAGGCTGTTTTCAATTCCACCGCTCTCCCACTGCCACCACAGGTCTCTTTTCAAGTTGTCTTTTTGAGTCTTGAGAATTGCAATACATTTGCATAATCATCTTGATTACCAATGTAAGTACTCTTGCAGCATTTAAAGTTTAGATAGATTATGAATTGATAGAAAATGATGCAAGTTTCAACATGTTAATGAAACAATAAAGTGATACAAATTTGGGGGAAAATGAAAGGAAAAATGTACCAAGATCTCACAAATGTACTTTGTATTACTGGGATAGGCTAGTAAGAGCTGTGCGCGTAAACGTCACTCCCCAGGCCTCAAGCGGGTCGAGTAGGACCTGTTACATTGGTGCCGTGACCCGGATGGGAGTGAGGTTTAGGGGGGTGAGTGTAACTGACGTCAGTAAGAGCTGTGCATTTAAACCTCACTCACCTGGGGCCTCATTTATAAAACTGTGCGTAGGAACCTTACTAAAAGTGTACGTGCGCCCGAAAGCCAAAAATGGTGTACGCAAAAAAATATTCAGACTTATAAAACCGTTCGTACGCCAGAACCTGCGCAGAATTCACTTTATAAATCCCAGTCAGCGGAAGATTGTGCGCACATGCGTCTCCACCCCGAAATAACCATATATGGAGTTTACAACGCCTATGCAGATCCTCATCTGCATATCATTTGCATATGATTATTCATCCACGTGATAACGTTTAACGGTACAAGACACATTACATTAATAAAAATCATGTAGTTGCCTATCCTTGCCTTGTTTTTGAATACATAAATCAAATAGTGTCAAATACATTTCAGAGAAAGTTTTTCTCAATCTTTTCCACTGGCCGAATTGTATTTTTAATTGATTTATATTTTTAATGGAAACAGATGGGCCTTGGGCATTATTTGCACGAAACTATTTTCTCAGACAATCTGGTATTATCATGATAAGCAATTATCTCTGTGGTTAAAACATTAAAACACAGCACGCCACAGGAAAAGTGTTCAAAAACATCGCATCCACAACAAATATTTCTATTGACTGAATGATTCTATCTGAATGAAATCTAATGATTTCATGTTTAAGTGTGTAACTCCATTAATTTGAATGGCATAGTTAATCTAAATGTTTATACCAGAAGTAAAACATAGTTTAAATCATTATTTTATTTATTTAAACTGTTATTTGCGTCAGTTTCACTAAACGGCCCAACGCGCTCGCTGGCGTGGACATTTAAGAAGGGATGGATATTTGCTTCAAGTGACAGGCTTGGTGAGTGAAATTATATTTTGTATTATCTTTATGTATATGTTTAATTTTCTTTAGATTTTCTGTCTAAAAGTGACCATAATGTTATAAATGAGGCCCCTGGTCTCAAGAGGTGCGTTAGCGACTGATGCTAGATACTGTGGTCTTTAGCGTCATTATTAACGCGCCTGCCACCAGAGACCTCGATTCGAATCCAGCTCGGAGCAGGTCAAGTAGGACCGGCTACACATGACCCATATAGTAGGGTGACCATATTTTAGTTTTCAGAAAAGAGGACGGGGGTGTGGTTGATGGGCGGGGGCGTGGTTTGGGGAGGTGTGGTTAAGGGGTGGGGTTGGGGTTGGGGTGAATGCATGAAAAAATACTTTGTTTGTGCAGTATGAATATAATCCGAATATACTACATTCACCATGCTGTCATTATCATGTGACCAACCAGCGTCAGTTGCGTCGCTTCACCGTCATTCATAAATCCTCTCCTGTGGCCTCATGGGATAGTAAAGTGTTCATAAAATGCACACTTCAGAATCTCGCAGGAAGTAGTAGGTCACCCGGTTACTTTTTACCTACTCTTTTATGAGTACCATGAAGTTGGACATACTTCTCGCCTACTATATAGTAGGGAAGTATGTGATTTCGGATGCAGATCTTCTGCAGAGGTGGCCTTTCATTGCACTATTACTTCGTACTGAGGCAAAATCCAGAATGAGTCATTTGGGAGCTTGCTTTCAATTAAAGCTGTTTTTGGACTAACGAGTAAGGTTTGAGCTCTGAACCCATTGAGTTTTAACAGACCCCCCAAAGCATGCCATGGGTTTGGTGGGGTGTAATTGAGAATGAATGGGGAAAAGTTACATGAGAGGAGGCAATTCGTCCATCGTGATATGATTGGCTATGACTGGACTATTATCTCTGTTCAAGCGATAAATTCTGCCTCTCGTTTTAATTCATAAAATGTATACAAAAAATAAAAAGTTAACAAGCAAGTCAAGCCCAGGTGAGTAAAAGTAACGCAAAAGTAACATAACACATTACTTTCTGGTTAGTTAGACCACATGACTTTTTGGTTGCACCACATGACTGATTTTGCAGACAACCTTATTTATTTTTTTGTTATAAATAGTGATTTTGAAAATGTTTTTGAAATCTGAAGTTTAAAAGCATCCAAATCATTTATCTAGCAATATGTGAATTTTACAGTGCTTTCACCATTGAAAAGCTGTAAACCATTTCAAGTAGAGTTCAGGGAGTGTACTGAAGAAAGATTGTTTGAAGATCAGGTCCAAGTTGTTGATCTGATGGCCATGTGTGCTGAGTATTGAACCGCTGTGCAGTTGTATATTTCATTTATTGTTAGTGCTATGATATTATTATTTATGTCTGGCTGTGGAGGCTCAAAGAGTGGTCATGCAAACAGGACAGGTCATATGATTTTACTTACCGCGGCTCTTAACATCACATCCAAAGCTTTTCTGGCTAGAGACATGCCTCAGTTTACTGCAAAGGGATGCTGTATTTCATGGGCATTGGAATGAAATGAGAAGTAGGCTAAAAGGCAGTTTAATCTCCATCTGTCTTAAAGTATTTGAGGCATTTTCATAAATACAGTACACTTTAGTTCAATTCACCTTTATTCCTCAGGGTGACAATGTCTGATGTACAATTATGACATAACGTTTCACTCAATCACCGCAGGCAGAAAACAAAAGAATAGGAAGTATCATCAGCAAAACTTGCAAAGCGATTTACTGCAAAGCAAGTCCTGAATGCAATCAAATATTAGTGTCACTGTCACTTGATCTGGTGAAGAAGCTGTCAGCGATCAAAATATTGATTTTGAAGATGCTGAAAAGAATAGTTTTGAGAATATGGTTGAGATGGCGAATATGAGCCAGATTTGGAATGTACTGGGGAAATGAGCTCTGATGAGGACAGTGATGATGGTATAATCAAACTGAACCCTTCCTAGCTCCAAAAGGTAATGAAATATGCTTTATTTTTTTCTTTGGTTAATGTTATTAAAATATCAAGACAGTTTTATACTATTCTGGCAATTAGAGATTCATCTGTGTTAGACATAGGACCGGGTCTCTAAAGACCCGAAAATGTAACAATGATTGGCGAAACATTAATACATATAAGGGTTGATTAATTTACTTATGTGTATTGGTGCATCCCATGTGTGTTTTGAATGTCTTTGAAACGTCATTATTCTTTTCTCAATTTATCTCAGTTGCTGCTTGAAATGGAGGCAGTCCTGAATGTTTAAATCTTGAAGTGTGTGTTTTCTCTCACAGTCAGTCTTCATCTATCCCAGCCTGCTTCATCATGTCCCTGATCTCCTCTGTGCCTGACTTCACTCTTTCTTTCCTTTCAAACAGCATTTCCTCTTCCTGTTAGCCCCTGGTGAATGAGAGATGAGAGAGAAAGATGTCGAGATGGTGCCGATGGGGAGAGAAATGAAAAGTAATGTGAAAGCCGGGACGGGCAGGAAATGAATGAGCGGCAACAGGAAGTCATTGATGGGAGAGGAAAAAGGGGCATCCATAATATGGTAAACAGCAGAATGACAGAGTGAGAGAGAGTTAAAGATGAAAGACGGATGAATGGATGGAGAGAGAGGCATTGGAAAGATCAGAAGTGTTTGTCCTGCCAGCACGCAGCGCTAAGCAGATGAAGATAAATGAGTTGTGTGGATGGGATGCGCGGTGAATGCGGGGCTGCAGTAGAGTCATTTCATTCTAATTACCGCTCTCTTACCATTAGCGCCTCCGAGAATGCTCAGTCGTGCCATCATTCTCCATCCATATGGTCCTACTACTGCAATGCCCTGTTAGCAGCTCATGATCCCAGTGTGGCAGAGTCACATGAACACAGGAAGTGAGATGATGGCCTGACCCTAGTCTTGCGTTGCCTGATTTTTGGCAATCGGCTTTAAAATGATGGAGAACCCCGTATTTAGACCGGAAGAGACTGTATGACTGGCATGTAATGTGATCAACAACAGTTTGTGTTAAATAAAGAGTTAGTTGACATGTAGTTGCAAATTTACTAATCTCAGTGGACTATTGAAATAAAGTGTAACCATAAAACATACGATAATTGTAATAAAGATTATTTGTTCAGGGAAGGAGGAGGTGGGAACTGGCAAATTATGATCAACGTAAATTAATGATGAAATAAACATAAACAACATAACGAAAGTTAAGCGGCAGCCCCGCACGGACGACTGCCACTTGAACAAATACAAAAAACAACATTAACCTCCCAGGCCTGGTCCTCTCTCATACTTCACTGCGTCATTCCTAGTTGTATCCTTCCGGAGCTCCTCTGTGAGACTCGAGACCCGTTTTTTGACTCACAGGTGTTACTTATTAAAAGTCAGTAAGAAAGCAGGGCGGCGTCGAGACCGCAGGAACAGTGCAAGACCAGTGGCGAGATTGCTAATGAGACTCGCGTCAGTCTCAAGTGTCATGGAAGGAGATCCGAAAGTATAAAAGGAGGAGTGACGACAGTGCAAGATGAGAGTGGTTTTATTAGGTTTACTTTCATTTTGTTGTTTGTTTATTTTGATATTAAAGTTACATTGAACGTTCCCGCCTCTTCCTTCCCTGATTCTTTAACATCATTACATTGGTATCAAAAACCCAGGAGGAAGGAGGGATGTGCTGACATAGAGCCCTCGCCACTGTGGGGAAGTCGAGGTGCCATCAAGTTGGATTAAGCAGAATCTGTCGCCAACTATGCTCGAGGCGGTGGAGCTGGAGGGCTTGTCGATGGGACAGATGTACTCACCTACGTCCACCGAAGCATGGAGAGGCAGCTGCCGTCGGGTCGGAGGAGGAGTCGCCATTTGCCGACGTCCAGGCCTGTATCCAGCTGCCAGCATGTGGAAGAGCAGGTGGCGCAGTCAGGGGACGGGGGGAGAGTAAGGCCGTCCACTTGGGGCATCCAGTGCCACCGCCAAGCATTGCAAAGAAGTTCTCCCGCTTGGTTGAGTACCGAGTGGCAGTGCGTTTTGGGAACCGGACCAAGATTATAATTTTTTTCTCCTCTCTCGTCTCAGCCTCCCCTTATCCTTCCGTCTCCTCTTCTTTCACCTCGTCTGTCCTTACCCCAAGGAGGGTGGGGGGCAGTCATGGTGGCTGCAGCTGCTGGGGGGAAGGAGAGACGAGGTGCACAGTCCTGAGGGTACCCCCCCGGCATGCGAGGGACGATGGGTGTATGTTGCAAACAGGGCGGGAGAGCCGTGGGAACGGTGCGATGCTGGTGGCACGATTGCTAATGAGCGGTTCCTGCCTCCTGCTTCCCTGAACCTTTACCATTGTTACAATTATATCTATAACGATGTGCATAAGATAACGTCAAAATTAAACAATGCATCTCTATGGACTTCTGAAATGATTTTCCTTGACTGACGTCACTCTCTTATTATTAACCCTTCCCCTCCATCGCCTGACAAGTTTCCAATCAATTCCCAATTGATACAATCCAGATTACAGATTACGGAAACAAGTTTCTCGACTTGAACTTTTGAGATGGTGACCATAATCCATCACCCACACGGACCAATTATCCAACCCTTAACATCACAATATCTAATCTTCTTTGTTAGAACGTGGAGCCGTCGTTCTGCTCTATTTGTTGAGCGTTTGCAGCAATCCAATGACGATACGGAATCACTACAGGTGATGAAAGACTTAAAGAAACGTTCCTTTTCTACAAGGGCATTATTGATTGAGGTTGAAGCAGAAAGACAGTAAGTAATTAAATGGAACAATTGCTGGGTGTAAAATTAGCCTTCATGTCGTTAGAGCTGGATGAGAAGAGGGGAGGGAGGAAAGAGGCCTGTCTGCAGTGACTGATGACTGAGGAGCAATTAAAAGGCGAGAGGGAGCTGGGTGGAGACGTGCTGCCTGAGAGGGATATAGATTTATCTGAGATAATGAACTTCTCACCCTCCATTGATCAGTGGGGACGAGCTGAAGGTTCTGCTCAAGACTCTGAGAAGAAGACATTGCTGTGTGTGAACAACAAATCTTCCAGATGGCCATTTTGTTTGTATTGATGACCATGGCCAGAGAGAAAAGTCACCAGGGCTTTCCCTTGTGAAGTGTGCTTAATTGTGTTGAATGTTCACTTAGTGTACTTAAAATCTTAAAAGTATATATATATAATAAAAAAAAAGATACTTGCAGATAAGTGGAGAGAATCCCTTTGAATGACCTTTCTATTACTTGTGACCTAATGGATCCAGTGGTACTTGCTAACACTGTTAAACAAAGCTGACAGTGATAGACGTAAATTGAAAGATGAACTTTAACACAACACACAGCATTCTGTGGATTTTTCCATAGCGGTTAGATCTGTTTTTAAATCATAACATGTGGTTTCATGCATGTTGAATAAAGCCCTGGGGCCTCATGTATAAAGCTTTGAGTAGATTTCATCCTAAAAGTGTACAGAAACGTTTTAAAATGTATTTTTCTACTATAATTCAGAACCAATGCAAAGTTCAATCAGGTATCAATACATTTCAACTAGTGTCATTTTCACTACATTTTAAATTATATATTGTGTTTAATAGTATTATATGTGTGTGTGTGTGTGTGTGTGTGTATGTGTGTGTGTGTGTGTACAATAGCATTCTTGGAATAAACACCATTTTTGGAATAAAGTGTGGCAATTGTTAGTTGCATGTCTATAATTGTTAGCATCCTAAATGGACACAATTAAATTATACATAGCATTTGCATTTGATTTGATTACAGCTTGATTGGAAATGACACACAGTAAAAAAAAATACTCTGTTACTTCATCTGTTCACCACTGTTATTTATCTAATTTGATAAGATGTTGGTCCAGAGACCAGCCAGGACGAGGCCCCAGGGCATAGTGGAGGGAGGGAGGAGCCATGGTGGAAACTGGGCAGACGACACCCAGGGGACGACTGATGGAGATGGAGCTGTAGGGGATGGAGAGGTGGAGCTGACAAGCCAAAGAGCCTAAGCGACACATCCAAGGTGGAACCGGGAAGATTGATGACTAAGGCGGGGCCGGGAGGAAGACGGAACCAGACGGAGCTGAAGTTGCAAACAGGAGACGGTGGGACGAGGGAGCCTGCTGAAGCCGACAGGACGATGGTTCCTGGTTGAGCTGAGGGAGGGAGGAGCCAAGGCGGAACTGACACGATGACAGGCCGAAGTGGAAGCGGAGCCAGGGGAACCTCTTTACTACTGTTGACTTGAGGCTTGGTGGTGTTGGAGATGCAAAAGGGCTGAATGAAACCAGCGGAGGTGGGGCTGAGGAACTGGCTGTTAGATGAGGCGGGAGAGGAAGGCTTGTAGGGTTCACAGACTATATGGAGCTGGGCAGGACCAGCGGGGAAACAGGAGTTTCAAGGCTGGGTGGAACCAGCGGGTTCCTTCCTCAAACACATCCAATAGTTCCTCTAAACATCTTCCAGAGGGCATTTCCATTACATCCAACGCAGTGAGGTTGTGAGCGAGGCTTTCCTCCCAGACCTTGAACTCCACTAACACTCCCTCAGCGACGTATGATGTTTCGGGTTCACGTACCTGGTCAGACACTCCATGTGGCTCAGGCTCTGGGGCGATGTCATTCTCCGGCCTCATATCAGGCTCGGGCAGATGGCTGGTCTCTGGATGTAGAGTGGTGCTGGTGTGGTGCTCTGCCAGGCTGGCGATGTAAAAAACGCAGAGCGAGCGGTCTGGATAGTGAGTTAGGATATTGACGCCATCTCCTAAAAGTCCCTGGTGTGTGACTCCAGGGAGCGGTCATTCTGCTCCAGGCACAATATAGCTGAACAGTGGGGAGATGCGTGGTGACAGGAGGTGAGAAGAAAAAGAAACAACCGTTTATGGTTTGGTGTTGTCACAGGCTAACAGAAAGCACACAAAGACAAAGATTCAGACAGAATAGTCTTTAATCCAAATATCCACAGGAAATTTTCAGGGAACAGAAGAAAACACCTTTGACGTAGACAGGACAAGGGTCTAATCAGAACACAGGGCTTAAATACAAAGGGACTAATGAGTTAATTAACGAGACAACAGGTGAATGGGATAGCTAATCAGACACACTGGGAAACTGGGTCATAGGGACACAGGGAAAAACACAATGAAACACAGGAACAGGGGTCCGTTCTTCGCACATTGCTTAAAACATCCGAGATCAAATGAGACAACCAAGATGATATCATCGTGCTAATCATGACCTGGCTAATTAGGTAACACCTGCCAGTTGTGGTTAGTATAGCTGGATTGAGTTATCTGAGATAACTGCGTGTTCATGCATTGGTTTAAATATGTATCGATAGTAGAAACATTGATCAGCAACGCTGCTATTGGCTGCTCACCGTGGCCAAAGAGCACGCACAGTTATTCACCACAGCACAGCAAGAGTTATTGCTTGAAGGTTATGCTGAATTCGAAAGCTTAATTAAAACGCCAGGGAACACCTCAAAGTGTGCAAAAGCCAGGAGAGAGGGCTGGCAAAATGTAGCAGACAAATTAAATGCGTAAGTGCTCACCATGTTATGGTTCTATCACTTATTACAGTATATATTCTTGTATTTTAATAATTTCATAATTGCTTAATGTCAGATCCACCTCAGGACCCACTAGAACATGGGAACAAGTCAAAGTGAAGGGCAAGAATATTCTTCAAAATGGTAATCTTTTCTACTTCTACTGTTCTTAGTCTCTTTTACAAAAAACACTTAAATTATGTGTTTGTCTGTTTATAACAGCAACCAAGAAAACGGCTGAGCAGCAAAAGAAACAGGTGGTGGTCCTGCTCCCCCACATCATACCCCAGCAGAAGAGCTGGCCCTGGGGTTGAATGTGAGCCGACCCACTGTGGAGGGCATCCCTGGGGGCAGCTCTTCCTCAGACCAACAGCCAGGGACCAGTAGCAGCAACACCTTCATTACTGGTAAATGAGTTTTAAATTCTCTTGCTACACTGTAAAATAATTTGTTGCTGCATCAAATTAAGTAGGCCTATAATCCAAATGGCCGGTACAGTCATTTCAGCTGTTAAATATTGAGTAGTGATCAATTGCTTTGACTTGTGAAGGTGAAAACTGCTGAACTTAATGTAAAAATATTTTGCCATGAGTTATTTGCTATTTTTTTCCCCTAGTGTAGTTCATTGTAATGCCATTGTGTTTTCCTCTTTTGTGCAGTTTTACACAATACATCAACACTTTTACCTGTTCCCAAGAAAGTGCTGGCTGAAATATGTGCAGTAAGTGGACTTTTTCTAACTTTACATCAAAAGGGAAGAAAGTGCAACACTTTGTAATGCCCATTTGTTTCCATTGCACAGGACAGTGAAGAAACCCTCTCAGGTGACTGTCCTTTGGAGGAAGTATTTGTAAGTGCATAAATAACTTTACTTAATTTATAGTTGTGTACATATTATTTCTGACTGCAATGAGTTGCAGGAGGAAAGGCCTACTGCACAAAGTGATACAGAGGTGGGCAGTGTAGTACTTTTCCTTTTTCTTTTTTTTTTTTAATCCAAAAATGGCACTGGGTGATATCCGTACCCTATATAAATGGAGTCTACAACAGAAAATTGAGTATTTTGACCTGAAAAAAATTAAAAAATTAAAATTAAGGGGAGAACAGACCTTAAAGAAAAAACTGGCACTAGAGATTGAGTTGCTTTAAAAGGAACTTTTAGTAAGTGCTAATACACTTTCACACAGAGTATTATTGCTGACCTTGCATAACAATATCTCTTATTGCACTGGCTTTTCTTGACAAAGAATAATTGAAATAAAACTCAAGGAACTAGGCATATTGTCTTGTCTTTTATTCCACAATTCTGTCCCGTGCAGCTCTGCCACTAGGTTGGTCCAAGTGCACTGGCTGGAGGTCATCATCAGGCTGCACCTCCACCACAGGGGTCCTCTCCTTTCTGATGGTGGCAATGTTGTGAAGTATGGCACATGTAACAATCTCACAGGCCCTGTCAGGTGCAGCCCTCAGACTTTTCAGACACTGAAATCTTCCCTTTAGTTGCCCAAAGGTCATTTCAATGTGTGCCCTTGTCCTGGCTAGAGTTGCATTGAAACAGGTTTGTGGTCCAGGGTTTGGGTCTGGGAATGGCGTTATGAAACACTGCCTGCAGGCATAGCCCCTGTCACCAAGCAGGATCCCGTCGTAAGCACCTGTATAATGGAAAAATGCAGTTTTGTTAGGCTCACAATAAATGCACAGATCCAGGCCATGTTGCTTCCACATTTGTAATATAGGACATTGAGTCACACACCATTTAAGATATTTTTAGTCAGTCAACTGCATACTTTTTGATTACATTCCTATTTTTTTATTTGTTATATTACACGTCCGACAAGTCGAACATTTAACGTGGTTCCAACAAATTAATAATGTTTATGACACCCTCACGAGAAAAACGTTATCTCTCAATAAGTAGAATATCGCGCTGCGCTAAAGGATCCTGTCTGTCTCGCAATACGCAATTAATTCGAAAACGAACAAGACATGGCTGCGAAAGACTTCCCGTATCACCTCCGCTTATAAAGCCGCAATCTAATCCTGTTAAAGGAGAACTCCGGTCAATTTTAACATTGAGCTCATTTTTGTGTAAATTTGGAGTGCTGTCAATACAGAGAACAACGACAAAAATCGGTGTTGCCTACACCGTGTTCTCCTCTTTTTAGAATTTGCACCCTGTTGACTTCAGTGGGGCAAGTTTTAAACCTGCTTTTAGCCTCTTAACATCCTTGATGTGTCATTACAAGTGCACAGGTCATGTGAGTGATTCCTTCTGAGTGAACGCGGGTGAATCTGACTGCAGTAGATGTGAAAGATATTAATAAAAATGATGTTTATTCAGCCAGCGCACATACCTGTATTTACATCCTGTTTTCGGTCGAAGTCCACAGTAGTCGATTGTCGAGTTCACGCGCGTGATCACAGGTACTAAACCTATGCGTGTGAACTCGACAATCGATTACTGTGGACTTCGACCGAAAACAGGATGTAAATACAGGTATGTGCGCTGGCTGAAATAACATCATTTTTATTAATATCTTTCACATCTACTGCAGTCAGATTCACCCGCGTTCACTCTGAAGGAATCACTCACATGACCTGTGCACTTGTAATGACACATCAAGGATGTTAAGAGGCTAAAAGCAGGTTTAAAACTTGCCCCATTGAAGTCAACAGGGTGCAAATTTTAAAAAGAGGATAACACGGTGTAGGCAACACCGATTTTTGTCGTTGTTCTCTGTACTGACAGCACTCCAAATTTACACAAAAATGAGCTCAATGTTAAAATTGACCGGAGTTCTCCTTTAACATGAAATAAGCCTGCTCGCGAGCAGGTTTAAGCTTACGGACCTGTTGCTATGACAGCAAGTCCAGGATGAGCGTCAAAACAATCCAAGATCATGCCAAATCATCAACAATCAAATCCAGCTAACTGAGTTAGCGACGTACGAAGAACGGACCCCAGAACATACAAGTTACAATAATAGTCTTAAGGTAGCTTTATGAAACTTTGATCTCCATAAAGTGTTACAATCGCTGACTGTGCTTCAAGATGAGTGTACAAGCAGTTGATCTCAAATATAACCCTGCCAAAAACAATACAGGGATTTGAGAAGCTTGTTTTTAGTTGTGGTTTAGATGCTCTGGAATCCATCAGGAAAATACTGTGATTGAATCAACTTCACAATGGAACTCTCTATGATAGCAATGAGATCATACAAACGTCTGTCTGCGTCCCACACAGTTCAAGTGCAACACATTTCATATGGAAATTGCAGGCGTATTAATGCAGGAACATAATGCCAAAGTCATGTTGCTTTGACTCCAAGATTGAATTTAGCAGCAACGGTACTCTCAGAAAACACTATAAAACTTGCACTTTCTTGTTAAACTTCATATCTGGGATCAGTTGGCTAAAAATGTATGGCTGAACGGATGAATCATAAGAGTTTTCCACAGACGTACCAACATTCAAACACACTTCATTCAGAGAAATGAACACAAATTATATTTTTCAGGAAAATTAAAACTATTGAAAATAAATAAGCTAGGCCAACAGAGTTAAACAGACTAACAGAGCTGATACACTTGGTTGCTACCAAACCAATTTACACCACACACCATACATCATTCATGAACCCCTATACAATGTCTGTTCAGTATGACAGTAGATCTGTAAAGCAACATAATGATGTGATATGTCCATCATCTTTCTTACATTCACACATACACTAGTTAACCTCGCCACCTCTATCTGCCAAATACTGATCCTAAAATAAATCTCAGGTGCCCAGAGCTCTGAGAGTTATGAATATTGCAGGTTCCACAACATTAATTATTAATGGGAACAAGTATGAAGCCTTGGAGAGTGTTGAACAAACAAAACAAGCCTCAGAGTTTAGGTCAGATAGAAAGGAGAAAAGAATTAGCCCTGACAAGTTGTGTACATTTGCAAATAATATGTTAGCATTATCCACAGTTAGCACAAGCTAAGCTACTGGATACGTTACTTTGCAACTAGTTTAAACTCAATTAATTTACAGGTACAGTTAAACTACCCTTTTGAAATATTAGCTAGCTACACTAGAAGCTATGACAAATGCTAACTACAAGGTATGAAAGAGGCTGTATTTAAAATTTCCACTTGACAAAACAATAAAATCACACACAATAGACCATTTTCCAAACGGGTGTCTATTTACACCAAGTGAAAACAGCCTGTCTTGTTAGTAGAGGCTAATTACATTAACTCTTTCCATTCTTGTTTGATTGAACCAGACAAAATTACGATGACAGGATCAGTGGTGTGGAGAGTAAGGGTTGACCGACATGGTTGACACCTTTTTCCAAACTCATTCCTTTCCCTTTTCCCATTGCATATCAGCTCAGAGAGCTTTTATTTTAAATAAAAGATAAGAACATTCTCAAAGCTGCAGTCAGTAGTTTTTCCTCTTTGTCGCCATCTCTGTTCAAAATCTGCAATTGCAGTTATTCGTGGAATTATCAACTTTATGTGGATTGTGCCTTGGCAAGGCACAGCGCGGATGAATTCAATGTTTTGAGGAGAATGTGCAGCTGTCAACCATTGAAATGTCTTACCTGTCCAGCAGAAAAAAAAAAGCCGTCTCTGCGTCCGTTTTGAACTCCTTCACGCCACCTTTCAAAAGCCCTTCTGATATTTATCCTTGTTTTCGCATGGGCCCGGTTGCAGTCTCTTTGTTTTCTGTAGCCACTCCGAAGTCCGAAGTCTTTCGCATTTTACAATGGGTGAATCTCCAGTCGTCACTGGTGATCGTCGTTTGAACCTTTCTGGATCCGCCATCAAATTGACAAGTTTAATCGTATCAAGTGCTGTGAGAAAAGGCTATAAATCTCCACCTCCAACATCCTCACACTCATAGCCGACTAGCCGAGACTCTTCTTTATGTGGACAGATGTGACGTAATGACGCAAAGACATGCTCAAGTTTCCCGCGGAAATCCACCAGTACCACTGGAGTTAAAAACATTATTACAAGCTTACCGTTTTGAATCGAGCTACGGCAAGCAGAGAGTTTTGAAAGACTGGCTGGTTATGTACTTGCTCAGAAAATTATTTTCAATCATTTTTAACCCAAAAAAAGTTACGGACTGCAGCTTTAAATGTTTTTGGGAATCCAAAATATTCTTAACTCTATTCTTTAGTTAGAAAATAAGAAAATCACAGTTAACAGATTTTTATTCTCTTCGTTTTGTAAATCTGGCCCCAGATGTCAGCAAACCAGAACACTCAAATGAATCAATCTGCAGAGTTTTTGATTGTCTAGTATTCTGTGTGAGCTTTTTATGATATTTCAATTACAACAACTTTCAAAGTAATCTGTTTCGAAGTTTCGAATTCGAATCCGCCAATCGATACACATACACAATATCAGAGCCCGTCTACGGAGAGCCTGCCCACTCCCTATTAAGCCCTATTGTACCGAATTTTGGTTGTAGTTCCACCAGAGCTCCACTGGGGGCGCTCGCCCATGAGTGCAAAATGAATGGGAGTCAATGGGGCTAGACAGCTAAATTTGTCTCTTTCACCCGATTGCCGTTGAGAAATCTCAGATCTGATTGTAGATTTTGCAAGTTCAACAAGGGTTTTAGGTCGAAAGTTGAATGAACGAGTACTTATGTCCTTTCGATTTCTTACAGGTTGAGTTGTTGTTGCCCATAACACGCTAGCATTCTGCTAATGACGTCAGCATTCTGACGTCATTGACATTTTAAAAGACTTTTTAAAGCAAATAAGTGACTCTAAAACATCTAACACCCAGCAATGTGCAATTTCTTTGCATCTCCTTTCGAATACAACATTCAAATTACTAGACAAAAAATTATATCCTGAGAAAAATGGATTTTGAGGGGTATACCGCCATTGACCTCCATTCATTCTGCACTCGTCCTGTGAGCGCCCTCATATGGAATCAGAGTGGAACTGCAACCAGTTCAGAAGCCGGAAGTGTAGTGAGAGTGAAACTTCTCGCCATATTAGACATTCTCTGACAATATGCTGCTGCTGCTGCTGCTGCATGAATAGACATACATAAATCTAGGCAGGTGGAGCTGGGGAGGTGGAGGGGTTCAGAGGAACTCTGATACTGCAGGACAAGCTCACAGCAAACACTGAACCAGACTATTTAAATGTTCAGAGAAAGCAATATCACTGAAGCAGGATCAGCAGAGGCCAATCAGCTTGTGCCATGCGGAAATGATGCGATTGCTTGTAGATTGCATGTAAAGGACCGCAGATCAGTAGAGTTTCATGACTGAACTAGATATTTCTGTGATATTCAAATAAATAAATAATTACAGCGCGATTAGCAAAAGCTACACTATTTAAGACATAACCTGAATTAATGTATTTTATACAAAACATTTTCCTCCATTTTTCTTAATCCATTATCTCTGTGAGTGCAGATAGAAAAATAGTGGTAGATAGAAAAGTGGCATTTCTTATGAATGATTCAGTTCATTGCATCAGATGGAAGCCATATCAGAATGTTACCTCTCTCTCTCTCTCGCGATCACTTTTACACTGTCGTTAAAGTCTTTCCTCGTCTCGGGGGAAGTGACTCTTGTTTTATACTGTCACAGACGTGCAGCGCTGAGCAGGCAGAGGAAGACGCATGGCCCATTATAGCAGTCAGAAAATGTGGAGAGCACAGCATCAGTGCCGTCGATGACTACTGAGCTGAAGGAGCCCAAGGTACGAGGAGCAGCTTTGCTATCGTCATTGTCATATTTCAGGTGGAACTACACAGCGACGTGACTGGCCTGTCTGTGTAAAACTGTTTTCGTGTTTTTTTTTTATGTCCAGTAAAGTACTGTTCTCTGATCTGGACTGAATGAGAACACACACCGATAAACCAGGGTTGGCTCAGTTCAGAATTGACGAAGTGAGAAATTAGTCCTTTGAAACTAGCCAAAAAACAAAAGCAGGAGTGATTTTTTGTGTGTGTGTGCAGTTTGTTGGTATTAATGTTTTAGGCTGTCTTTGGCAGACTCTTGAAAGATTCGCTCTGCCCATGTGTAAGTGTAGTAGAGCGCAGGCAGTGTAACAGGTGTCTTTACTATGATTTTCATTCTGAATAATTAATCGGGTGCTTTCACCTAAAACCGAGCCCCCATCTCGTTAATAATTTAGAAGGTTTTTCTGCGTGGCGAGGGGGGCTTAATTATTTAAGAGCAATATAAGCTTGCCAAGAGGTTAATAGGACCTTTGCTGGCATTGAACCGCAGGCTACATGTGGAGAGACTTGGCTGGATTGATGACGGGATTTTGGCACGGCAGTGGGAGAAGGAGGGGACTCGAGGCAAGAGGGCGGAAAGCCCGGGCACCTGGGGGCCATTTGAGAGAGCAGCAGTAGAGCAGCCCAGCGGAGGGAAAGGAGTCCAATGTCTTTTCTTGCGGAACTGACATTTTAAGAATGAAATGTTTATTTGAACGTGCTGTTTCTGCTGTTTTAGCACTCTTTACTTCACTGAAGAAATGATCAGTTAACAGTGTGAACACATCCCAAAAGTTATGCTCAACACAATTTGCATTGCACAATTCGCCATCTTGTAGTTTTCAGTGTAGAGGATGCGGTAGAGTAGTGATTCTCAAACATGAACCAATGAGGTTCATTCTCGTGTTACGCAGCGCGTTTGAGCTTCAGCAAGAACCAATGAGGTTCATTCTCGTGTTACGCAGCACGTTTGAGCTTCAGCAAGAACCAATGAGGTTCATTCTCGCGTTACGCAGCGCGTTTGAGCTTCTGCAAGAACCAATGAGGTTCATTCTCGCGTTACGCAGCGCGTTTGAGCTTCTGCAAGAACCAATGAGGTTCATTCTCGCGTTACGCAGCGCGTTTGAGCTTCAGCAAGAACCAATGAGGGTTCATTCTCATGTTACGCAGCACGTTTGAGCTTCCTCAAGAACCAATGAGGTTCATTCTCGTGTTACGCAGCGCGTTTGAGCTTCAGCAAGAACCAATGAGGTTCATTCTCGCGTTACGCAGCACATTTGAGCTTCTGCAAGAACCAATGAGGGTTCATTCTCATGTTACGCAGCACGTTTGAGCTTCCTCAAGAACCAATGAGGGTTCATTCTCATGTTACGCAGCACGTTTGAGCTTCCTCAAGAACCAATGAGGGTTCATTCTCGTGTTACGCAGCACGTTTGAGCTTCCTCAAGAACCAATGAGGTTCATTCTCATGTTACGCAGCACGTTTGAGCTTCCTCAAGAACCAATGAGGTTCATTCTCGTGTTACGCAGCGCGTTTGAGCTTCAGCAAGAACCAATGAGGTTCATTCTCGCGTTACGCAGCACATTTGAGCTTCTGCAAGAACCAATGAGGTTCATTCTCGCGTTACGCAGCACGTTTGAGCTTCCTCAAGAACCAATGAGGGTTCATTCTCATGTTACGCAGCACGTTTGAGCTTCCTCAAGAACCAATGAGGTTCATTCTCATGTTACGCAGCACGTTTGAGCTTCCTCAAGAACCAATGAGGTTCATTCTCGTGTTACACAGCACGTTTGAGCTTCTGCAAGAACCTTTGAGGTTCATTCTCGTGTTACGCAGCACGTTTGAGCTTCTGCAAGAACCAATGAGGTTCATTCTCGCGTTACGCAGCACGTTTGAGCTTCAGCAAGAACCAATGAGGTTCATTCTCGCGTTACGCAGCACGTTTGAGCTTCAGCAAGAACCAATGAGGTTCATTCTCGTGTTACGCAGCACGTTTGAGCTTCCTCAAGAACCAATGAGGTTCATTCTCGTGTTACACAGCACGTTTGAGCTTCTGCAAGAACCTTTGAGGTTCATTCTCGTGTTACGCAGCACGTTTGAGCTTCTGCAAGAACCAATGAGGTTCATTCTCGCGTTACGCAGCACGTTTGAGCTTCAGCAAGAACCAATGAGGTTCATTCTCGCGTTACGCAGCACGTTTGAGCTTCAGCAAGAACCAATGAGGTTCATTCTCGCGTTACGCAGCACGTTTGAGCTTCAGCAAGAACCAATGAGGTTCATTCTCGCGTTACGCAGCACGTTTGAGCTTCAGCAAGAACCAATGAGGTTCATTCTCGCGTTACGCAGCACGTTTGAGCTTCAGCAAGAACCAATGAGGTTCATTCTCGCGTTACGCAGCACGTTTGAGCTTCAGCAAGAACCAATGAGGTTCATTCTCGCGTTACGCAGCACGTTTGAGCTTCAGCAAGACCCAATGAGGTTCATTCTCGTGTTACGCAGCGCGTTTGAGCTTCAGCAAGAACCAATGAGGTTCATTCTCGTGTTACGCAGCACGTTTGAGCTTCAGCAAGAACCAATGAGGTTCATTCTCGTGTTACGCAGCACGTTTGAGCTTCCTCAAGACCCAATGAGGTTCATTCTCGTGTTACGCAGCACGTTTGAGCTTCTGCAAGAACCTTTGAGGTTCATTCTCGTGTTACGCAGCGCGTTTGAGCTTCTGCAAGAACCAATGAGGTTCATTCTCGCGTTACGCAGCACGTTTGAGCTTCAGCAAGAACCAATGAGGTTCATTCTCATGTTACGCAGCACGTTTGAGCTTCCTCAAGACCCAATGAGGTTCATTCTCGTGTTACGCAGCGCGTTTGAGCTTCAGCAAGAACCAATGAGGTTCATTCTCGCGTTACGCAGCACGTTTGAGCTTCCTCAAGAACCAATGAGGGTTCATTCTCATGTTACGCAGCACGTTTGAGCTTCCTCAAGACCCAATGAGGTTCATTCTCGTGTTACGCAGCGCGTTTGAGCTTCTGCAAGAACCAATGAGGTTCATTCTCGCGTTACGCAGCACGTTTGAGCTTCCTCAAGAACCAATGAGGGTTCATTCTCATGTTACGCAGCACGTTTGAGCTTCCTCAAGAACCAATGAGGTTCATTCTCATGTTACGCAGCACGTTTGAGCTTCTGCAAGAACCTTTGAGGTTCATTCTCGTGTTACGCAGCACGTTTGAGCTTCTGCAAGAACCAATGAGGTTCATTCTCGTGTTACGCAGCACGTTTGAGCTTCAGCAAGAACCAATGAGGTTCATTCTCGTGTTACGCAGCACGTTTGAGCTTCTGCAAGAACCAATGAGGTTCATTCTCGTGTTACGCAGCACGTTTGAGCTTCCTCAAGAACCAATGAGGTTCATTCTCGTGTTACGCAGCACGTTTGAGCTTCCTCAAGAACCAATGAGGTTCGTTCTCGTGTTACACAGCACGTTTGAGCTTCAGCAAGAACCAATGAGGTTCGTTCTCGTGTTACACAGCACGTTTGAGCTTCCTCAAGAACCAATGAGGTTCGTTCTCGTGTTACACAGCACGTTTGAGCTTCAGCAAGAACCAATGAGGTTCATTCTCGTGTTACGCAGCACGTTTGAGCTTCAGCAAGAACCAGTGAGGTTCATTTTCGTGTTACACAGCATGTTTGAACTTCTGCAAGAACCAATGAGGTTCATTCTCGTGTTACGGAGCACGTTTGAGCTTCTGCAAGAACCAATGAGGTTCATTCTCATGTTACACAGCACGTTTGAGCTTCAGCAAGAACCAATGAGGTTCATTCTCATGTTACACAGCACGTTTGAACTTCTGCAAGAACCAATGAGGGTTCATTCTCGTGTTACACAGCACGTTTGAGCTTCCTCAAGAACCAATGAGGTTCGTTCTCGTGTTACACAGCACGTTTGAGCTTCAGCAAGAACCAATGAGGTTCATTCTCGTGTTACGCAGCACGTTTGAGCTTCAGCAAGAACCAGTGAGGTTCATTCTCGTGTTACACAGCACGTTTGAGCTTCCTCAAGACCCAATGAGGTTTGTTCTCATGTTACGCAGCACGTTTGAGCTTCTGCAACAACCAATGAGGTTCATTCTCGTGTTACGCAGCACGTTTGAGCTTCAGCAAGAACCAATGAGGTTTGTTCTCATGTTACGCAGCACGTTTGAGCTTCTGCAACAACCAATGAGGTTCATTCTCGTGTTACGCAGCACGTTTGAGCTTCCTCAAGACCCAATGAGGTTTGTTCTCATGTTACGCAGCACGTTTGAGCTTCTGCAACAACCAATGAGGTTCATTCTCGTGTTACGCAGCACGTTTGAGCTTCAGCAAGAACCAATGAGGTTTGTTCTCGTGTTACGCAGCACGTTTGAGCTTCTGCAACAACCAATGAGGTTTGTTCTCACGCTTCAAAGCACATATTCTGTTGAGCTTCTCTGTATGTTCGCTGATCAAAGTTTATATGTGAATGAAAGCCTAAAAAAGTGATCGTGTCTCTTCAAAAAATGTGTGCTAAACTGCTCAATTCATCTGAACTTTTTCAGCGTCAAAGTGTCAGTGCCAATGGAGGGACAGGATTTGTGTTTCGAAGATGAACGAAACTGTGTTGGGTTTGGAATGACATGAGGGTTAGTAAATTAAAGAATTATCATTTGTGGGTGAACTATCCCTTTAAATGCCTACATAAGCTTGACTGCACAGCACGTCTTTATATATGCCATTATGACTCTATTTTACGAATGACTGCTAATGCTCTTTTTAATAAAACTCTGTTTACTGTCTGCTTTTCTGCAGAAGGTAATAGCATAATAACATTAATTGGAGGTAGAGACCACTTTTGTGAATAAATCTAATTTGCATAGAAATGAGACGTGTTTGCCCTGAAAATAATGACAGTGATTTGATTCAAGTGTTTAAGCTGAATTGCGGGCAGTTTGTGTATAAGATAAGTGCTTTCCTTACTAATGCTGGTTTTTAAATTCAACCCCTTATTCTGGTTAGAGATGACTAGATATTGAGAAGGCTAGAAAATACACTGCATGTGCAAGAAACAATCAAATTTGCAACGAACATGGCCAGACAGAATCCGTGGATTGTTTCCCCCATTTTCCGAGTTAAAACGATCATAATTTTAACCATTTAGTTTTATTGAATCCTCTTCTTTTCTGTGCTATACTCAACAAATAGTTATTTCAATTAATCAGGGCCTTTTTTTCTAAATCAACGTTTGTTTTGACATTAGAAATTTGAAAACTGTGTGGAAAGTCTCTGAGGAAGTTACAGTATATTTAAATAAAAAAACTATAAAGATAACTACAAGGATACTAGCAGAGGATACGAATATTCTGTTGATTATGTGTCGCTGTCACTTTAAATGCTCAAGCTCTTTAAAGCAGGATGGATTCTGATTGGCTGTCAGTGTTTTTCTCGTTCATCATTTGGGGAAAAAAATCGCTCTGAAAGTGATTCCAATAATATCGTTCCTCTGTGCCATTATCGTTATAGTTGTGGTGCGAACTCGTCTATTTTTTTAATATTTAGAACGATTATTAAAAAATGTGTGTGTGGATAGTTATATTTAATATATTTCAATTATCTACGTGGATTAAACATGAATTAAGTTTGATGGATACTAGATTAAGTTAAATGAACACAAAATATTGATTTTCAGTCTTACACGAGTAAATTTAAGTACATTAGACTTAATTTCAAAGGATTAAATCACACATAAAATAAACATAGCCTTTAACTTAAAATAAATATCTAAATGCAAATGTATTCAATTCAATTCATGCAAACAATAATATTCAAAAGCACTTTTTTCAGTGCTTTTAATGTGTAGCCAACTCATTATACAGAAAGATAATTAACTTAATAAGTTCAAAACTACGAGTTTGACTCTCAAACACAGTGTTTTTGTTTGTGGGAAGGTTAAATAGTGATGTAATCGGTTACGTCGCTGTCGAGTCCAGACGCCAATGGTTTCATTAATCAGAAACATTTAATGAACAAACACACATGTGGCTGGATGTGTAGAACTTTCCAATTCTGTGCATTTCTACGTTCCACATAGGCCTGATAATTACACTGGAGCCAATTACTGTATTTATGAAGGTGCGACGTGTTAATTTCACTCACTCCGACACCTTTTCGCGGCATTCCTGTGAGTCTGAATAATGGCTTAACCAACATTTATCTGGGCATCCATCCACGTTTCTAATCACTCGTCTCTGCTAGCGCTCACACGCGGGTGAATAATTCTGTCCCACCATCTTTCATTCCTAAATGACCTACTGATCTCCCCCATTCATTATGCAATATATGAGAGACAGAATTTAACTATCCATGTCCATTAATAAGAACATTACACATTAAACGATCTCATAAATGTTAATTAAATTAAAAGTAGACTATGCTGGGACGATTATTCACAGGGTTAACTGGGCATAAAGTTTCAAAGTTTGCTATTTGAGGTACGAATAAGTAACATCGCATTGTGATCGCAGCTGGATTATTACAGTTAACTAAAACTAAAACTTAAAACATTGGTAACACTTTACAATAAGGTTTCATTAGTGAACTATTTTTATTTTTTTTAGTCAGAAGTTGTATCTGTTAACATTAGTTAATGCATTGTGAACTAACATGAACAAACCATGAATGTAAGTTAATAATATTTTTATTAACTAACATAAACACAGCTGTACACAAAATGTTAACTAATGCATTAACTAACACTTTAATATAAGGTTTCATTTGTTAACAATTGTGTTACCCAAAACTTTTGCCGCTTGAAATAAATAAAGTTTACCAAATTAATTAAAATGTAAACAAACTTAAACTTATTTTATTTCAGCTAGTTGCCAAGGCAACATTTCTCATTTTCATTTTTAGTTTAACTTGATGTACTAAAATAACTATTTAACTATAACTAAATAATAATTAAAAAAAACTTGTTATGATAGTTAACTAAAACTAAAACCATAAAATAAGTTTTTGTGTTGCTTGAAATAAAATAAACATTAACTGAAATAATACAAAATATTAAAAAATAAACTTATTTCACTTCAGCTAGTTGCCAAATCAACATTTCTCATTTTCATTTAATCAGAATTGATATAGTAAAATAACTAAAACTAAAACTGAAATAAAAACTATATAGCTATATATTTATAAAAAAATTAAAAATAAAAAACGTATTAAAATGACAAAAACAACAAAATGACAAACTTGAACTAAAATTAAACTGAAACAGAAAATATAAAAATAAAAGCTAATTCAAAATGTTAATAAAAACTCCAATAGTATATCCAGACATATTTTAAATAAAATAAAATAAAATAATACAAATGACAAAAACACAATTAAAATGAAAACTAAACTAAAATTAAAATGAAAACAGAAAATATAAAAATAAAAATTAATTTAAAATATTAACAAAAAATAGCACCTCAATGATACTAAAATAACAGTGGATCACAGTCTTTATAGGCCCAATTTGTGTTTTTAATATTTTTTTCTACAAATTAAAAAAGTCAAAAAGCCAAAAGTTTTTTCCTTTAAAATGATGCACTAACCCTGCAGTGAGTCTGCATTTATCCAGGTATTTCAACTTAAACCAGACATTATTGGCTATTAGAAATACTGCAGCGCCCCCTACAGATCCACATATAAACCTATACACGTATCTAAGAGGAAGACTCTCTGGTATATAAAGGGAATGAAGCAAGTATTCAGTATTATTATGATTCTAGATAAGGGTTCAGACCCAAACGTTCCTCAGACAGAAGTCAAGACACGGCGGCGCTTTGCCGAATCATTAAAGCATTCATGAATGTAATGGGCCAGTCCTAATCTCAAATGCTATCAATGTGGCCATTATATCCAGTGCCATTGTGCATGTTTTAGCAGGGAGATAAAGGCACAAATTACAGCAAATTACGGATTTCAAAAAGAGGCGGAAATCCCAAACTTGTAATGTAATTGTACTTTTGTAGCAGTCTTTATGAAAAGCTTGTGTCCGGCACAATGCGAGAGAGAGAGAGAAAGAGAGAGAAATGAAATCTTTCCTCTCCGCTTCCAGTCCAAGCCACAAGTCAAAGTCTCTCGTCTGTGGAGTCCAAATGAGCCTGTTGTTCTTGGGCTGGGATATTTTTTATATTAAATATATAACATATTCAAATCTGACTTCTTGTCAGGTGTGTTAAAGACTAGGTAAGGTAATCTCTATCCTACTTGTTTTGGAAAGGAAAAGAAAGACAAACACATTTTCCAAGTTTACATTTGAAGTGAAAGATTCATGTGGCCCTCGGGATCTTGCTCGTGTTTTTGTGTTATCATAAAGCAGTCCCATAATTCCCTGTCAGAGCCTCAGTCCGAGCCATCTAATCACAAGCAAATTCTGCTTTTCATTTATTATATTTTGTGGAAGTGTATGTGATTTTCTGGTGCCCCGCCATTGTAAAAACTCTAATATTATTATATAACTATGACATAAAATAAATAAAGTGGTTTCTTTTATATACATAAGTGTGCTACTCTGTTGCAAACATCAATATTCAATACATATGTTTGTTTGTTTTTGTAAACTTATAAAGTAAATCTAGAAAAAGAGCAAAAATGGGGAATTGTGAGAGAAAGATTAAAATAGGAAACCTAAAAAATAGTCGCATGAAATAAAATTTAAGACATATGACAAATTCACAATCAGATACAACAGATCACAAACTCAAATATAGTCACAATTATTATAAAAAGAAATAGTCTAAGTTATTAGCAATTATAGGATATGTAGTTGTGAGATGTAGAGTCTTAATTACTAAAATAAAATAGTCGCCGTTATGAGAAATAAAATCACAATTATGAGATATGAGGTGAAAATTACGAGATATAAATTCACAATTAGAAAAAATAAAGTTGCAAATAAGAGAAACAGTCACAATTACAAAACATAGTAGCAGATAATTAAAGTTCCAGTTAGTAATTTATAAGTCACAATTATGAGATATAAATTCACAATTTGAGGAAATAAAGAAAATTAAAAGACACAACACAATTACTTTAAAAAGTCACAAATGGAAATAAAGTAGCATTTGTAGATTATCAAGCTTTTGTGAGATATAAAATTGCAATTATCAGATATAAATTCAAGATTAGAATTATAAAGGCGCGATTTAAGAAAAATACACAATTATGAGATAACTGAAATAAAGTTGCAATTATGAGATATAAATTGACACTTTGAAGAAATAAAGAAAAATAAAGGCACAATCATGAGATATGAAGTCGCAATTACAAAACATGGTAGCAGATACAAGAAATAAAGTTGCAATTATGTAATTAAAATCGTAATAAAGTAACAATTATGAGAAATCAAGTGACAATTTGAAGAAATAAAGAAACATAAAGGCACAATTATGAGATAAGAAGTCACAATTACAAAACATAGTACCAGATACAAGAAATAATTCCAATTATAAAATTACAATCACAGTAATAAGTAACAATTATGAGATACAAATTCACAAAAAAAAAAGAAGAATAAATGCACATTTATGAGACAGTGGTGAAATATAAAGTCACAAATAGAAATAAACTAGGATATGAAGATGCAATTTTTTGTGAGATATAGTCGCAGTTAATATTAAAAATCACAGTTGTGAGATATTAAACAACAACAATTCGCATATAAAGCTGCAATGAAGGCAGATACACAATTATGAGATAACTGTGAAATAAAGTCGCAATTTTAAGATATAAAGTCACATTTGTGAGAACTAAAGTCACGATTATTCATTTATTTACTCTGAAAACGAAAAAATAGTGTTAAATATTGAGTTCGATTATCATTTCAGTGATATTCCACCGCACCTGTGCACTGATTCGCCATTATATATCAGGACGTCCCCTGATGTTGCAGGTTTTACAGTCTCAAAATGTCTCTGGCATATGAATCAAAGTAGTTGATATAGTGTCTGTGTTCTATACTATATCATATTGGACAGCACTTTGATGCTTCCAGTGTTCAGTGGGTGCAAAACACCCTCACACTCGATATACTGATCTACACATTTACTACGGTTATAATATATCACTAGACGGTGTTTAAACCAGAAGCCCGAAACACTTTAAGGTCCTCTTTGCTGAACGGCTGCCGTTGTTTGCGAGGAGTTCATTTCGCTGAAAGTATTTGCACCAGAGCCCACCTTGACCTCAAATGTCAGCACAGCCCTTTTAACCTTGTCATTGCTCGCTAAATCAAACAAGTACAGCTAAATTGAATCTAATCTGATCGTTTCAAAATGCGAGATGGATTTTCAAAACAAACAGTGCCATATGGAGTAACTTAAGGGATGTTGGTAGGAGTCGACGCGCACGGATGAATAGATCCTTCAATAGATTTGCCAGCGACTGGTTCATGACTGAGGGTGCGGAGTACGGCAGATGGCAGGAAACTCATATATTTCTATTATCTTTGTAGAGTTGCACGACCCCAACCTTTCATTCCCATTACAGAGAGCCAGGAAGTCTCCGTGTGCCAGCCACACTTCACACAAGCTGGAATTAATCCAGATGTCCAGATATTTCCTCCAATAAAATCAGCACAATCTACTCTAAGACACGGTGTACCATTACAGGCTGGTGTGAGAACGCAAACTTTTATAACAGTCCCGTGTAAGCCTGCGGCGTTTCTGTTGGCACGCCATGCTAGATCCAAAACTCACTGAAGGCATTAAAACCAAACTGATCCAACAAATGAAAAATGTCATTGGGCTTTTAAAACTATTTCTTCCTCTTTTGGGGAGTGGCTTTCGGGGAGTGTAATCGAGGCCATTGTGTGCTATTTGTTTTAGGCTTCGTTTGAGGCAACGATGGACACAAAAGCTCACTAGCATGTTTCGTAATGTGGAAAACAAAAGAAGATATTTTGAAACATACCTGTTTTGTTTTGGCCGTGCAATGAAAGTCAATGGGGTCCAATATTTTGTTGACGAAAAATATATTTTCTAAATATGTTTTGTCCATGCAATGAAAGTCAGTGGGGTCCAATGTTTTGTTGTTTTGGAGTGGCTTACAAACATGTTTCATATCTTTCTTTTTCATACGAAAAAAAAGAAAGAATACATTTTGAAAAATACCTGTTTTGTTTTATTGTCCGTACAATGAAAGTCAATGGGGTCCAATATTTTATTGTTGAAAAATATATTTTCTAAGTATGTTTTGTCCATACAATGAAAGTCAGTGGGGTCCAATATTTTGTTGTTTTGGAGTGGCTTACAAACAGGTTTAATATCTTTCTTTTTCATACGAAAAAAAAAGAAAGAATACATTTTGAAAAATACCTGTTTTGTTTTATTGTCCGTACAATGAAAGTCAATGGGGTCCAATATTTTGTTGTTTTGGAGTGGCTTACAAACATGTTTCATATCTTTCTTTTTTATACGAAAAAAAAGAAAGAATACATTTTGAAAAATACCTGTTTTGTTTTATTGTCCGTACAATGAAAGTCAATGGGGTCCAATATTTTATTGTTGAAAAATATATTTTCTAAATTTATTTTGTCCATACAATGAAAGTCAGTGGAGTGCAATGTTTTGTTGTTTTGGAGTGGTTTACAAACATGTTTCATATCTTTCTTTTTCATTGGAAAAAAAGAAAGAAAACATTTTCCGTAGAATGAAAGTCAGGGTCCAATGTTTTGTTGTTTTGTACCAGCTCACTATGCTTTGTTATGAAACTATATTCTTTTGTTTTCCACATGTGAAAGAAGGTTATCTTCTTTCTCGTGTGGAAAACAAAAGAATACAGTTTTGAAAAATATATTTGTTTTGTTTTCCTTTGCTTTGTCAGTATAATGAAAGTCAATGGGGTCCAATATTTTGTTGTTTTGGACCCCATTGACTTTATGGATTAAAAAAAAAAAAAATCTAAAATAATTTCTTATGCGCTCCACATTCTTTTTCTGAATGAATGAACTATAAGTCATTTTCCATACAGAACACATTTCGTTGCCGAACGGCAAAGCATTTCTGCCATTTCCATGAATCCATCTGTCACAGCCCACCAAACTTAATGGGCTGCCACGTGTTTGCTGGCGACTGAGAACGTGGCCCTATCTGACAGCTGTTTACTATGATAAACAGTGTCTGTCAGTGGTGTAAACAGTGAAGATTTTCTTAATATGTGGCGCTTTTGCATTTAGCAAACTGCACCATCTGGTGCTGTTAACTGTTTTTGAAAGTTATTTTTGATACGAGTGTATTTTGTGAACCCAGAGAGTTGCAGTACGGAATAATAATAACGCCAGCTCCAGACTGTCAATATGTTTAGCAGAGAACCTGTAATCTGAAGCTGCATTCTGTTTGTGAGTGTGTGTTTTAGCGTGTGATAGATGCATATGCATTTGTTCTCAACAGAAATGTTGACAAATCATAATGACTTCAAGGAAATGTTCTTCTGGTATTCCCAGAGGAGTGCTCTCAGAAGATGAATGAGACATTTGGCACACTAATGTAAACACAGAGTTATGAAGGCATTTTTATTAATTTTTTTATTAATTTTTTTATTAATTTTAATTAAAAAGAAATATTTTAATTAATATGTGACATTTTGGATTCTTCGTCTAGCTGACCCTAAAATTAGGTTTACACTGTAAAAAGTGAACAGTTGGATCAACTTAAAAAATTACTTCAATTGGTAACACCTAAAGAAATTAAGTTTTCTCAACTTAAATTATCACGTTTTTCACGATAAAATGTGATAATTTAAGTTGAGAAACGTAATTTCTTTAGGTGTTACCAATTGAAGTATTTTTTTTTAAGTTGATCCAACTGTTCACTTTTTACAGCAAAGAAAACATGGTGTAAACTTCACATATCGAATGACAGAAATGTTTTAGGCTGCTGTTACTTTAAGACTTGTCTCATGCACTGATACACACGTGCTTTCTTTCTCAACTGTTTATGTTCACTTAAGACATAAATGTCTGTTTACAAGGATACCTCTAAAGACGGGCAGTCTGACACACACGTGTGTGTACACTGTAAAAAAAAAGATTTTTAAGTAGAATCAACTTGGATGTTTAAGTCATTTCAACTTAAATTACATTAAACTGACTTTAAAAAATGAGTTGATTCTTGTATAACTTATAAAACAAGTCAAAAATTGCTTAACTTATTTTGATGAGAAAACATATGTTGTCATAACTTATTGATCTCTACCGGTTGACAGATTTCTACCAGTTAATTGTGTATATCGCCCCCTCCTGTATTTGATATATGGCCTGCATCTTGTGTACATACTGTATAGTTATTATTATGACAGCAGTAATTCATCTAATGATGGAGAACAGCATTTGACATTTTCTGCATTTTAACTCTTTCCACGCCAGCGTTTGCCAGCCACCGCCAGCATTTTTGATCATTGTTACAAAATTGACACAGTCATATTTTGCTGTATGAATATCTGAACATTCTATTTCTCAAAAGAAAGCACATTCATCACTTGAATGTGGGTAAGTTTCATAAAAAAAGCTACATTTTGAGCAAAATCTGAGAAAATCATGTTTTTGTCAAAGACTACATCTAGATGGGATTCAGAACGATGATCAAAACACAGATTGAGTAAATCGAGTCCAGAGTCCATCAACACCCCCAAAGCTTCACAGTCCTAGAGCTCGTCCCGGGTCGACATTTCATTCAGGCAGTTTTGACTGATATGCTTTTTGATGTTGATGATCACATTATTTTACATATGCATGATTACATATATCGCTTGTTTCTGCTTCTTCTTTGCCTGTGTTTTGATCAGGAGATTCTACGGAAGCTTGTTTCCGCCAACAAAATAAAACATTTTAAAAGATAATTGTGACTTTTTATCTCACAATTGCGAGTATACATCATGAATTTATTTCTCAGAATTGCGAGATATAAAGTCAGAATTGCGTGAAATAAAGTCGCAATTGCGTGTTATAACGTCAGAATTGTGAGATATAAAGTCAGAATTCAGACTTTTTTTCTCGCAATTGCGACTTTATATCACGCAATTCTCACTTTATAACACAGAATTGCGAGTTTATATCTCGCAATTCTGACATCTTTTCTCAGAATTGTGAGATATAAAGTCTAATTCTAAAGGCCTGTTCACACCGGGACGAATTCCGCACGCAATATTCACAGACGTTTAACGTCTTATGACTAAACAAAGGGCGCCAATGTGAGTGTGCACACCAACGCGAAAAACGCCACGCGTAAAAGCGTCATTTTTTAAAAAAACGCCTCGGGTTCGTTTTTTTGGTTTGACGCGCCACGTCAAAAACTATCCGACCAATGAGATTGGCGCTTTTGCTCACGTGTCTGGAGCTTCTGAAGTTACAGTAAAACACAACTTGGGGGCGCTCAAACACAAAACGGTCTTGCTGAGCACACATACGTAACGGCGAAGAAGATATACGCCAAGTAGCGTCTACACTGCCGGGAAGAAATAAGACGAGGAAGATGAATGTATAGCTGCTGGTCTCGTTGGTGTCGGAACATAAAGAACTATATGACAAACGCGACAGCGGAGTATTTCTGTTTTACATTAAGCGCCATCTAATGTCAGGGAATTAATTTGCATGTTCACTCGGCTCATCGTCAGCGAAAATCGCTTGGGTCTGAACACAAAAAACGCATTGAAAAACGCTGGCGAATAACGCGCGCCGATATTCGTCCGGTGTGTACGGCCCTTAAGGGGGAAAAAAGACGGACTTTTATTTTTTTTTTACCTCAGAATAGTTTATATCTCACAATTCTGACTTTATAACACGCAATTGCGACTTTATATCATGCAATTCTGACTTTATATCTCCCAATTGCGACTTTATTTCTCAGAATTGCGACTTGATATCTTGCAATTGTGAGAAAAAAAGTCAGAATTGTGAGATAAAAAGTCGCAATTATTATTATTTATTTATTATTCAGTGGCGGAAACAAGCTTCCATAAGATTCTGTACTCGTTCAGAAGATGCGTAATAGCGCCCCCTAACATATAACAGTGAAAACACGGAAAGTCGGAAATTTTCGTCAATGGCGGGGAAAGAGTTAAATAGACAATTCATGTGATTCGACAGGAGTAATGCTGTACAGTCCCAGTAAAGCACGCCAGAACAAATGTCCGCTACGTCCTTTCACCACTTAGCGCTCAAAACCCATGAGATTTGGGCTGTTTCTTGATTTGCAGATTCCTTCGGTGGATTTGTAATTCCTTCGGTGGATCAGGTGCGGAAACATTGCAGACAGAATATGCAAATAAACAACACTATCAGCAGGCACAACTCCTTCATGGTGAATTCCTCCCTGAAATTTGTGGAGGGAAGTTCTCACTGCCGTCTGTGTAATAATATCAGAGAGTATGTGCGCTCACGCCAGGCCGCTCGGGCCCGGGCGCATGAGAACCGGACGGTCCCAGTGAGTGGGAAGTGCTGATTGAAAACCGTAAGCTCCGTTCGGGAAAGGGCACCGGGGGGACAGCTCAAAGAGAGAGTGATGACTGAGACGCCTGGAATAAATAAGTCAAAACAAGAGAATAAAGGACGGAGAAGAGTGACACAGGGGCGATGGCTTCCCTTTTCATGGCAGACATCAAACGGACTAATGCTGAGGAGATCTATTGTGCGTTTGACGGAGAGCAGGAACGAGAACGAGAGAGAGGAGGATTAGAGAATATTCCAGCGCAGGGGGAAACGAAGAGCTTCATAAAAACATTGCTATTTCTGAGACTCGCTCAAACTAAGTCCTTAAATATGATTAAATTGTTGTTTTCCCTAATTCAATGAAATAAAAAAAAGAAAGTAAACCACAACTAATTAAGCAAGCACTTAGGGTTAATGATTGTCGTTTTCAGCCAGTTAAACCCTCTGAGATTTAGTATAATTAATGTTTTCTTCATCTCAAAAAGTTAAATAAATATATTTGTCCTTATGAATAAAAAAAAATGAGCAAACACTTGAAGTTATGGTTGTTTGCATATTAATTTGATCATTGCCTTATACATATGAGACCACTCTATTAGACTTAGTTATTTTGAGAGATTATCTGGGGTTACATTGCTGTACAAAATGTTCTGCCTTAATGCTTTAACTTTGTATTATAGTTGATACTATTATATAATACTATTACTTAAATACCGTTTAAAGGTATAGCGGAGGATTTTTTACTTCCGGGTGGATCACCTATACTATTGGTCCTCCTAATTGTCAATCATTCTGGTGAATCAATCAAACTTATTCAAAAAGTGGAGAGGGCGGGTCTTATCTAAAATTCGGAAAGATCCTCCACTATACCTTTAAGCTTAAAACTATAATTATTTTGTATTATTATTAATTAACCCGTGTGTAATAAGTCAAATAATGTAATCCAACATAGATTGCACATATGTATTTCCTTATTTATTTTGTATTTACTTATGATATTTACTTGTGATTGTATTTACTTGTATTTACTGGTACTGTGCATTGCAACACATTGCAAGAGATATGCAAACAAATGCATTGATTCTTCCAATGTTCAGTATGTATATAAGCAGCAGCAATTCTAGTGAAAGATAAATGACTTTATGCCTCAACCTCCTTCACACGCATAATCGTTTTTCTTTTCCAGGGACTTTTCCAGATTACTCATGTTACGTAAAATTACTATTAAAAAACGAAACAGCACTTTGAAAGTAACCTTACCTCCCGGTATCAGTGACACGGTTCCTCTCATAAATAAGCTTCTAGGAAACACGTTGATTCCAGAAAGTTAATGTTCATCCGCTATTACGATTCTTAAAACTTGTTGATAAACACATCTGCGCTTTTTCATTAGACCAGATTTTGACCATTTTAGGAAAACACCCCCATTTCTGTTCAGGTTTGTGTGCAGCATCAACAAAGCCCTGTTTATTGTTAATCTGGTTTTTGATTACAGGTGATGAAAAAACTACAAATATTATATATTTATACATTTATACAACTATGACAGAATATGGTAACACTTTACCATTTTAGACACTCTTCTAACTTTGTATCTACATGTCAACTAACTCTCATTGGAGAATATAACTCTTTATTTTGATGCTCCCCAAAAGAAACCTAACCGAAAAGTCTACCAATTAACAGTCTGTCTACTAGTACTTTAATGAGAGTTAGTTACGTAATGTAAATTTTAACTTAAAATGTTACCAATACATTTTTCAACCTCTTTCCTTGAAAGGGACTTGCATGTAAATTTACTCTGCTAGGGCACCTGTGTGACCTTGAGGGGAACTGACTTCCTTCATCCTTGTTTAAGTAAATTTATTAAGTCAATATTTTTGGGGTCACTGCATATTGGTGGTGATTGTTGGATGGAGCTCTGGACCACTTAGGAACACAAGTAAGGCTTATTGGATTTTATTGAGGTTTTAGATACTCCCTCTCATGATGTCCTCTAATATACTTTCAAGAGAAATGAATACAAAACAAACATTCCTTTACAAAATGCTTTTTGTAGTCCTCAGCCAAAATATGTCACTGCTGTAATTTCACTAGAAATTACTGAAGCTCAAGTATCATGAAATTAAGGAAATTACAAAATCATATGTTCAGTTTTGCACCTGTGAGAAATGGCCCAATGGGTCTTCCCACATTACAGACGGGAAATGGGAAAACTGTGAGAAAATGCCTCAGTTGTGATATATTGTCAGTGTTCCACTAGCTATATTTGCTATCTCTGGGAGGTCGAGAATTTGAGGGAGGCAGAGAAGATCAGTGGAGTCAGAAGATAAACAGTCCAGCGAGATGACTGGTATTTTTCGGTGTCCTGGCTCTTATGCTAGATATCTGTCCTAAGAAAAACACTCCACAATATTTAGGAGCTGACTGTCTATCCAAAAGCTAAAAGTGGACTGGAAAGTTTGTGTAGGGTAGCAGGTCTCATGTCAAGGGTTTCTGGGGGACTTTAAATGCGGACGTACACAGGCAGCTGCTCTGGGTTGTCTCAAGATGGGCCATTGTGTGTGCATGGCTGTGTCCAAAATCACCCCCTATAACATTAAATAGGACACTAGTTGAGGGGACAGCCATAGTGGTGTCTGAAACCATAGTGGACATCACTGATTCAATCCCACAATGCACCGCAATAACGAGTGTATAATTGGTGTTGGCTCAACGGCTATAGAATTCCCATAATGCACTGTGAGAGTCAGGCGTCAAATGAATTCCCGCGTGTGACCAGAAGATGGCGCCACAGCTGAATCATCCATCCATCCATTTTCCAAATCGCTGGTCCAATGTGGCTACAGCGTAATGCCATACAGGTATAAATTCCTTTTTAATTGATTATTAGATTGTTTAATTACGGTTTATGTATGATAGTTTCAAGATAAATCTTTTCGTTACTACTGGAGCTGTCAGTTTGCTACGTATGAAATGATTATTAAACAGCACAAACCATGCAAAAGCTGCAGCCCTTCTGGCTCACTAAGTGTCCGAATTCACTAACTCGTTTTGATTCACTCCTTCGGTGGACTATATTAGTGGAGTAATGTAGGGAAGAGTTAGCCAATGTTTGTGAGGTTCCTGCTCCTTGAGGCAGCTTTCCTGCAGAATTTAGCTCAAAGTCGCATCAAAACATCTACCTAAATGTTTCTACTTCTCCTGAAGACTTGGAGTAGCTTAGGTTGGAGCTAAACTGTGCAGGAGGATGGCCCTCCAGGAACCGGATTGTCCCATGGCTGGCGTGCCGCATCTTGCATGTCTTTTTTAACACACCTGATACAGATCATCAGCTCATTGGGAATGAGCTCCATGAACTGAACTGAGTGTGTCAGACAAGGGAGACATACAAAATGTGCACAGCGGCGGGTCCCTAAGACCAGAGTTAAGAGCCACTGTTTTAGATTTTACACCCTCAGTGCAACCTTTGGTCTAGGCCCACAACAATCCCAATCCTCACCTTGTCAATTCCATATCTCGGAAGATTTCTGCTGAGGTATACAGCTGTGATCCATGGGATTTCACAAATGCAAACTACTGCCTGACAGTATGCAACATTACATCACTAACATGCGGATCTGGAGGAGCACTGCAAGACCTTTCGGGACATGGCTGTAATTGGTGAGAAGTCCAGTGAGATTCCAATGCACATTTGTACAATGTATTAATTGAGACCCAAAGCAACCTCAACCGTCAGTGGTGCTACTTCTCAGAGGAGGACTGCGGGACCTAAGGGCAGCATTTGGGAAATGGCCATGGTAGCCCTCATTCTGCAATAAGTCAGATGGGCTATCATTGAGCTTTCTATATTCATTGAGTCCATTAGCGACTTCAACCTTAACCTTGTCGAACGTGTATCTCATGAATCTTTCACTGAACAAGTTTTACCATCTAGACAGCACTGTGGCTCTGTCCCATGGGATTCCACATCAAACTACTACCTGACAGGATTATGTGGCATTGTGGTACTAATGTGTGGACTCGGAGGACAACAAGACCTTGGGGTGCCATTTGGGACATGGCTGTAACCCTCATTTTGCAAAAAGTAACATGTAACATTCATGTTTTGTGTTCAACGAGTCACAGAGCAACCCCAACCCTACCTTGTCATGTGTATACCTTGTAAGAGTTTTGCTGAACAAGGTTGATCCTATACAAAGCACTACGGCTCTAGTCCACGGGATTCCAGAGCAATTACTACCGGACAGCGGCAGTATGTCACTAACATGTCGACCCAGAGAAGGACTGCAGGACCTTAGATCAGCATTCAGGACATTATCATGATAACCCTCAGTCTTGCAAAATTCATATGGGGCATTCATTCCTTGTCAGATGTAATGAGACTTTTGTGCAATGCATTTTAACATCTAAAAAAACAATATGTCTCTGGTCCATGGGATTCCCCAGCAATCTACTACCTGACACTTTTATGTGCCATTAGGTCACTAATGTGTGGACCCATTTGGGTCATTTGGGACAGAGCCTCATTTTGTTCATTAATTCTGAGAGCAACCCCAACCCTGATTCAACCCTAACCTTGTCAAATGTGTATCTTCTGTGAGTTGTGCTCAACAAGGTTTACCATCTAGACATCACTACGGCAATTGGAGCCACACCATCTTCAGCCGAAGGATTGGCGCCTGGGCCGCATGCCACCCCCGGAAACAAAACACTTCTGGACACTGGATATAGAGGGATCTGTTTGTGTGAAGAGTCCACAGTATCACCATCCATTAAATCTTCTCTGTACTGATGGGGAAATTTGCAGAACCAACAAAACACGCTCTGCATGTGTTTTGAAATTGGGAAAATTCACACTAGTGGACATCATCAGCAAATTTATCTTACACTCAATAAAGTCAATGAGAGAAGCTTTTGGAAAGTAGTGGACCAAAAGATTGATTGGGCTGGCGTGTTCAGTGCAAAGTCCACCCTTTTTATCTGAGCCATTGTTTAAACACGTTTCCCTGTTGCTGTCTGGGACCCCAATGCTGACTCAACCCTAACCTTGAAAAATGTGTATCTTCTGTGAGTTGTGCTCAACAAGGTTTACCATCTAGACATCACTGCGGCTCTGGTCCATTGGGGTCACACCATCTTCAGCCGAAGGATTGGCGCCTGGGCCGAATGCCAACCCCGGAAACAAAACACTTCTGGACACTAGAGATCAATGGATCTGTTTGTGTGAAGTGTCCACAGCATCACCATCCATCAAATCTTCTTTGTACTGATGGGGAAATTTGCTGGCCCAACAAAACACGCTCTGATGTGTCTTGAAATTGGGAAAATAACACTAGTGGACATCATCAGCAAATTTATCTTACACATAATTCCTTTTGCTATTTTTTATTTGAAGGATACAGTCAAGGAGACAAGCTTTTGGAAAGTGGTGGACCAAAAGATTGATTAGGCTGGTCTGCTCAGTGTAAAGTCCACCCTTTTTATCCGAGCCATTGTTTAAACACACGTTTCCCTTCTTGGCAGATGACATGGTGATGAATCCAGGTCTTTCGATTGTTTATGCATGCTGTAGACATTGGAAGGTGCTCATCAACTTGAAGTTTGGCAACAGCAGTCTCGCGTGTCAAACTTTCTAATCCCTGTTTGCCAAGTGAGAAGACACTCACAGCATTTATTTTATTCTATTGCAGGAGTCCACTGATGTCAAGTAGTTTGTTTTCCTCAACGTAGCATTCACTCACAATGGGGGTTGCATACTTGTAAAGCTAAAGTGAGTTTCTGGCTCTTAAAGGCAGCATAATGACAAAGTGCATGATTTAATGGGATTCATTAGAGGCCGGTCTGACAGCGGCCGTCGCCAAAAAGCTTCCCACGCACACAAGCAGAGCTCTGTGCAAATATGTTGCACAGAAAACAAATTAACTGCAAGCAGTCACATCTGGCCTGTAAAATGAATCAAAGAGCGGATAAACAATGTGCCATTGAGAAGGAAGAGCTCTGGAGGACACTGGAAGTGAAATGGAACAAAGATTGGAAGTCTAGGTTGACTTGAGTGGGAAGTGGTTTACTTAACACGTGACTTGACAGAGACCAGTGTTAGGCCCCGTTTACACGTACAGGGTTATTTTGAAAAACGGAGACATTTCCTTTTGTTTGTGCCCTTCGTTTACATGCAAATGGAGAATTCGCCTCTGAAAACAATTCTTTCTAAAACCTCCAGAAAACTTGCAGTTTACATGCAAACGTGCAAACAGAGAAAAACTGAGTTTTAGGCAGCCGACGTCACACTTGCGTCAAAAGTGTGACCTATGTTTACATTTTAATTTGGCTATGGTGATCATGGATGCATTCATGGTCAGTCCATACGAATGATGATCCTGGCGCCATCTTTGTTCAAAAGAGAAAGAGGAAGTGATTCGTTGCTGTTGTTGCTATTTTCGGGATTCTGATTCAGTCTGAGATTCAGGCTAATGTGGGCTTGAGCTTCTCGTTACACTGCCACCTACAGCATGCTCTTGACGGCATATACACGGGTTCGTGTAAACAAGCACTTTTCTGAAAACTAACAGGTGTGCATGATGTTATTTTTGAAAATGGAGAGGGTGAAATGTCCGTTTATGAAAATAGCCAGCCACGTGTAAACGTAGCCTTAATATAGTAGGGAGATTTGCGTTCCTGGATGCTGATTGGTCAATACAGTGTTTTAGTCGGGCTACGATACACAATGCATGAACTACTGTAGTGCAAAACACCTTTCACTGCAAACACCCGGTGAATAAGTGATGGCCGAATCTTCATGTTGTTCCAAAGCTGTATACATTTCAGAACCATATATATATATATACAATGAAAGCCATAGGGATCCAGTGACGCTTTGGTACCCATTGACTTAAATTGTATGGTCCAACATGGTTAAAACATTCTTTGAAATATCTGCTGACAGAAAGAACGTCTTACAGATTTGGAACAATATGGGTAATTAAATTATTTTTGGGGGACAAATACATTTACAAATATTATTATAATTTTTTTTTAAATGTGCTTTAGTTTTGCTATGTCATACTATTATCAAGTATGACAGGTTAGATACAGTCTGTTGCATCACTCCGATTCCTTCTCCACCGCTCCAAAAGATGATCTCAACACATGCTTTGCTTTCATTTTTAATTCCTTTCCTTTATATCCCTCACCACTACCTCCTTTTGTTCTCTATTGATAATCAATCATTGATTTCATCTTTCAGTAGATTCTCAAGAGCCACAGTATGAGCCAATGTTTCTTCTTTTTAAAGCATTATTACTGATATTACACACTCTAAGGGAACTATTTGATGACTATTTCTTACACACTGTCCTGAAAATCAAACAGTACTGCCTTCCCATAAGCCTTTGTCTATACCCCACCATGCGTCTTATCCACCTCATCTCTTCAACACCATATGTGCTTTGTTTGACTCTCCAGGCAGCATGAAAAAAAAGCCTCGTCCACCATCTACAGACCACTCCAGCCTGCCTTTGATGGGATTAGATCCCATGTTGACGTCATCCAAAAGGTCTGTGGAGAAAAAATAAAACCCCTTTTTAAAGTCAGCCCTGACAGACATGGAGTTTGATCCTCTTCCTGCAGAGCGCTAATGCAGGTAAGACAAGGTGAAATTCAAGAATTTAAAACGCAAGAATAAACAAACAATTGGTTAAGGGCCCGGGAAGATGGGAAGTGCAAAAGGACTGGAAGATGAATGCTGTGTTTTGGTTACCCCAGGGCAGGGTTTAAAAGTATGAATGAGTGGCACTTTCCATGAATAGTGCACAACATAGTCTTTTTTTTTCTGTAAAGAGTCAGTAAAGGAAGTTGATTTAGAAACTCTGTTACCATAAATATAATTATATACATTAAAAAAAATGATTTATCAGGGGTTTTTTGTTCGCAATAAATATTAAATGAACATCAACATTAATTTTATAAAGTACATTTTATAGCTTACTTGATTTTTTTATTTTGTCTGACAATAACTTAATAGAGTTGAGTTAAGCTTTGCAATTGCGCCACACACTACAATTTGTGTACAAATTGTAATAGCTCAAAATCAGCTCTAAATAGTAGCTACATATTTGGGTCCAACATTTTATTGATATTGAATTGGTAAATTAAATAAATAAATTAGATAAAATCAATTGATAATTTTTTTTTCTGACAGTAACTTTGGTAATTTCACAGTAAACTTGGCAGATATGTGTGTGTGTGAGAGAGAGAGAGAGAGAGAGAGAGAGAGAGAGAGAGAGAGAGAGAGAGAGAGAGAGAGAGAGAGAGAGAGAGAGAGAGAGAGAGAGAGAAATTACCGTTTATGTCACTTCTGTCATGTTGAAATTTTAAGGAATGTTCCACTTTGTAACAGGGTTGCACACAAAAAAGTAGTACATAGTTAAATATTTAGTTTTTGGTAAATCAATTTAAAGGGATAGTTCACCCAAAAATGAAAATTCTGTCATCATTTACTCACCCTCAAGTTGTTCCAAACCTGTATGAGTTTCTTTGTTCTGCTGAACACAAAAGAAGATATTTGGAAGAATGTTTGTAATCAACAGATCTCGGTCCCCATTGACTTCCATAGTAGGAAAAAAATATACTATGGTAGTCAATGGGGACCGAGATCTGTTTGGTTACAAACATTCTTCCAAATATCTTCCTTTGTGTTCAGCAGAACAAAGAAACTCATACAGGTTTGGAACAACTTGAGGGTGAGTAAATGATGACAGAATTTTCATTTTTGGGTGAACTATCCCTTTAAGTATTAATTTAAACGTCATTGCAATTACATGAATATCCAACACTATCTCACGACCAATTCGTACAATTTGACTAAACCCCAGTGATGGGTGGGTTTAGGGGCGGGGTCAGGGGTAGGTCATTCATACGAATTCATACGAATTGGGCAACTCATAAAATATGTACGATATAGCAAAAATAGTATGAATTCGTTTGAATTAGCCAACCTTGTAAAATGCATACAAATTGCCGTGAGATCGGGTTGGAATATCAGTTATAAATAGATTTTTTTATTTTTTATTATTTATTTAAATACATTTTTGCATACAGGTCAAAACGTCTAAGTAGGGACTGACTAAATGATCCATTTAAGGGTAAGTTACAGACTTTATTTGTATTCTGTTTAATAGTCCCTAACAAAAAAACATGGGATTTATGTAAAAAAGAAAGAAAAAAAGAAAAGAAATATTTTAAAAAGAATCCAAAGTGTATACCAAGTTTAATCGGATTTGTCGAAAGTGTTGAGGGATGGAGGGAAAGAAAAAAAATGTATGTGTGTAAGACACAGCGGCTAATAACCTGCAGATGATGTGGATCGGCCCTCTCTCTACTTCGCCTCATGCTAACTGTCATTCCCAGAGGGCCGAGGGTCAGCTGTCTATCAACAGCAGAAATATGACCATTTATGTCATCAATTTTCTCATTTGTACCGACGGCAGCCGCTCGTTAGCTGAGTGGCGGTGCTGAGCGATGACGCAGTGGTCACTGAGGCCAGGCCACCGAGTTTACCATGCATTAGCTCACTGCCCCCCTTTAATCTTTAATGAAAGGAGCCCGTCAGTTAAGATGGAGACATCAGTTAGCAGAAATTAAAACCTTACAGTGAGCTTCATTTGAGTCGTTTAATATATAAACTTACCGACTGCTGCTCTGAGACTTACCAAGATGAATTCCTTGCTCACCTGTGACGAAAACTGAATATAAAATGTTATTGTGTTTTCAGATGTGCATTCAGAATGAGAATATTTTCAATACTAATGTCAACTAATAATGTCAATAAAGTGCAGTATAATCTTGCGAAACCTGTAAAGAAATTAGATTTTGCATGAATAAAATTAAGCCTCTTTATTGACAATGTAGACCATATATATTTTTTTTCATGTAACTTACACTATTCATATACTAACCAATCTTAAATGTCATCTAGCAGACATTATCCAAATCGACTTCCAGTTCACCAATTGCTGCAGTCTTGGTTAACATTATTCGTTGTCGTTAAGGTATTCGAACCCTGAAATGAGATACAGATGGACACTCAAAAGCAATTTTCCTCTCTTAATGTCTGTCTTTTTCTACCTCACACACACACACAGATCTGAGTGCATTACCCTGATTGCAACACTTAATGGAGTCACAGTCTTTCCCATGGGTGACCACCATCTCAACAAATCTACATGAGGGCAGAGGTCAGGGTGAATGTCACTTCCATGACTGTCTTAAAAGCCCGGCTGCATCCTAAGAGCGTGCTAATGGAGATCTGGAGTTTGTATAGGAGTCTGAGCCAATAAATATGTCACAATGTCATGTCATCTGTCGCTCATTTGTATTTATTGCAGTGTAATTGCGCCAGAGCTTTGACATACAGTGATGAAGGCCAGCACAAGCCATCACTAGTATTCCCCAGGTCGTTCCTATATTGCTCGTAGAGCTTTTCTTGATTTCCTTCTGCTATACAAACACAGCTACACAATCCAGAGGAACTAAGAACTACATTGGCAATCACGTCTGTCAAGTATCAAGAGTTTGAGAGTTGATTGATTGTGAAAAAGATCAGAAAGACTACTACAGCTGTTCAACTGTAGCTTGAATTTGGACAGCAAGTAAAAGACAAATAAACTAATCAGAAACATTGTGACTAGTTGGTTCAATGAAACAGTTCATATACAATCCAAAGACAAACTCTTATTAATAACCCAGAAAATAATATTTTAAATGTAATGAAAATAAGAACCTGAACTTGATAGCAACCTATCCTACACTAGCAAAGTGATTCACGACTCTTTCTCCAAGACCTCTGACAATATTGTATGCTGACCTTATTAACCCTTTAACCTAATTAACCTTAACCTGCTGCTAAACTTAAGACTTTCTCAGATAAGGACATATTTCAACTTCTAACCTTCAAGATTCAGGAGTCCATCAAACTGTTACTTCATTGTGAAGGCAGCACACATTCTCAAACTATGCCAAAATGATGTATCTACTCTTTTCTGATGTTACTGGAACCTGGAAAAACCCTGAAAATATCACTATTCTTGTGATCTTCGCAAGTCCACTCAATTCATCATCGTTGAAATATGGCCCCATTCCTTATCTTAACCAAGTCTTTTGAATTCCATGTAGTAAATATCAAAGATCCCAGTTGACTGGATCATCTTCAGCATTTCAGGGTTAGGCTCCCACTCCCACTTCTCTTGTTGCAGAGTTTGGTTCCTGGATCCAGTAGCTCAGGAGTGTCCAATCCTGCTTCTTGACAGCCGATGTCCTGTAGAGTTTAGCTCCAACCCACCCCAACATTAAATTAGCCTGGAAGTTTAATCCTAAAGATCTGGAATAGTTGGTTCAGGTGTGTTAATTATGATTGGAGTTAAACTTTTCCAGATAGTGGCCCTCCAGGAGTTCAACTGGCAGAGCATGGTGCTAGCAATTTGAGTCCCAGGGAACATATGTAGTGATAAAATGTATACACTGAATGTGCTGTAAGTTGCTTTGGATAAAAACATCTGTCAAAGCAACAAGCCAGAAAAGCAACCAGGTTTTGCTTTAATCTCCCACCTTCAAAAGACACCCACTTTTTCATCTCACTCCTGCTGCCTCCCTCTCGTCACCTCCTTGTCCTCCCACCCATTCTCGTTCACTTGGTCAACTTTCAGCCCAAGTAACCCTCCTCCACCTCTTCAACAATAATCTTGCGATAATCCACCAGCTAATTTTCGTAAATATCTGCAGATACTGCTGCCTCTACCCTGAATTTCACCCTCCCATTAGAACCCGATGGCCTTTGACCTTTTTTGCAGAGTTCAGTTCAAACCGTGCTCCAAAACACCTGTTTGTAATTGTCAACAAATTCCTGAAGATCTTAATTAGTTGGTTTGGGTGTATTTGATTAGGGTTGGACATTAACTTTGCTAGTTAGATCTCCAGCAACAGGATTAAGCACCTCTGTTCTCAGCTATTCCCCCACAGAGAAAATGGAAGGAAATTAATACCCACAAAGACCTTTGATGCAAAGTTTCTTCAGAATTACATTTCCATTCCAGAATCAGTTTTGACTCAAGCATCAAGTCTAATGAGGCTACCCCCGCTAGGCACAGGATGAATTGTCATTAAAAAGATCGAGCAAAGCAGATGATCAAAGGATATTTCTTGAAGGAAAAGGGAGCAATTGAGATCAAGAGGGCAGGTACAGTGTTTCAGGGGAAGCTGTTGTCATTCCTTGTCTCTCTGTTTCAATCTCCTCCCCCACTCCCACTTAATGCTTCCACATGAGTCACACTTTCAGAGTGAAGTGGCCATCATGCACAACTCATTCTCCTAGACCTTTGACAATATCTATCGACATGCCAACCACAGTGCCGCTAACCTTATTTGAGACCTTCCCAGATAAGAACATACTACAACATATCATACGGCACAAACCACCTGCCCTCCTGAACCCAATCCCTCCTTTCTGCAATGAGTGATACCATGTTATCCTCTGCCTTACCTCGATCTCCTCTATGAAGAATACATCTTTGTCTAGTCCCATCACACTCCCATCTGACAAAACTCCAATTCATCACGATTAGTCCACATTAAGGTCAACATCCCACCCCTCTTGGGTCTCTCTCTACTGGCTATACAAGGGTTCCTCAAATCTGGTCCTGAAGGGCCACTGCCCTGCAGAGCTTTGATCAAACCTTGATTAGCTTGCTCAGATGTCTATGATTAGGGTTGGGAATAAACTCTACAGGACAGTGGCCCTCCAGTGCCAGATGTGAAGAACCCTGGGCTAAACTGTTGCCACCTGCATTAAAAATGCAAGGCTTGTGTGCTAACATGCAGGACTACCTCTGGGTTTACACTATTATCTTCTTCAGGGGTGTCCAAACCTGCTCCTGGAGGACCAACAGGGCCAGCTCCAACACACTGGCCTGGACCTTGATTAGCTGGTGTGTTGAATTGAAGTGGGAACTAAACTCTGCAGAGCAGTGGCCCACCAGGAGCAGGTTTGGACACCCCTGATCTTCTTCAATTATATGTCCCCTCCCATTCCCTGTGGTCAGTAAACAACCAATGCAGTGTGGTCACTTTTCAAAACCTTCACACTCACTCTCATTTGTGGTGGAACCTCAGCGTTCGCCTGAATATAGGAATTAAAGGTCACAGCTCAAACAGAAGAGCAGAAGAGCATGGCTATGGGTTTGATTCCAGTGGAATAAAACAAATGTCTACTTTAAACTTAATGTAAGTTGCTTCGGATAAAACTGCTCTCCTTGCTGTGGATCACTGCATCTCCTGAATATCCCATTTAGTCCATCTGAAATGCTGCTTAGGCCTCTTCACTGGCTCCTTAGTAGACAATATTATTTAAAACAGTTCAGTCCATTACACATTTGCCTGCTTAGACAGCTGCCATCAGTCTATTTCCCATTACATGCAATCAATCAACCAACCAATTCTGGTCACCTAGACCCTGCACTCATCTCCAGGTGAAAGGTCGTCTCTCAAGACACACCTTTTCCAGACCTCACAATGAGTGGACTAATTGCTTTTACAGTAGCATCCTAGCTGTGTTTATTATTTACATCAATAAATCATGTAATTTATTTAACTCTTTCCCCACCAGTGACAGAAATTCTGTGTTTTTGCTGTTATATGGTAGGGGGCGCTATGACACATCTTCTGAAAGAGTACTGATCAAAACACAGGTGAAGAAGAAGCAGAAACAAGCGATATCATATGTAATCATGCATATGTAAAATAACGTGATCATCAACATTAAACAGCATTTAAATCAAAACTGCCCAATGTTACTCTATGAAATGTCGACGCAGGACGAGCTCTAGGACTGTGTAAGCATTAGTTGTGTTGATTGATCTGTGTTTTCATCATCGTTCTGAATCCGATCTGGATGTAGTCATTGGCAAAAATGCAAAATTCTCCGATTTTGCTCAAATTATAATTTTTTTTTTTTTTTTTATGAAACTTGCCCATATTCAAGTGTTGATAAAAAAAAAAAGAATGCAAACTAGAATAAAACGTTTTTGTTTTTAATATTTTGCATGTTCAGATATTCATGCAACAAAATATCCTGGGGGCCATGAAAATTATGTGAAGATTATCAAAATGCTGGCGGTGGCTGGCAACTTTCTTTCTTTTTTTTAAGAAACACTGGCAGGGAAAGAGTTAACAGTAAATTTGTCTTCAAACGTTATTTTGGTAAATGTTTGGTAAGTTTCTATTTTTGGTAAAACGTTATACATTTTTTGTTGAACTTAAATTTGACAAATAGACTGCAAATTATAAAATAACTGTGTAGTGTCGGGAGAATAAATACGTTTACTAGCAGCTTCCACAATTTTTTTATAGCAATGTTTGTTTGTTAGTTCCCAGCCCCTTACAACCCCAAATGTTTAATATAACCTGTTTAATTTCCTGTTCGGTTAATTAAACATGTCTGTGTTGAGTTCAAGGTATTTAGCATCAAGCAGACCGCTGCTGTCGTGTGTGTGTGTGTGTGTGTGTCAGTGTTTCACCGTCACACTGTCTCCAGCAGGATTTGCACTGGTCCCATTGGTCTTGTCCACAAAGGAACAGTGACAGCTGGCAGGACGCTTGCCAGCTCAGCTACACACCGCGGAACAGAAGTGTTACAATAACTCTCCTCTTACATCGCCCGGTTACACGCACTACCCCAATGTGACCACTGATCACCATAAAGAGGACTCGGCCTTATTGACTTGTGTGTCTTCAAAAGAATATTCCAACCACAGTATTTCAGTGGATTGTGTTGTACAATATTAAAAATATATATATTAGACGGTGGTTTTAAAGCCCACAAAACTAAATTCAACCCTGGGACTGTAGTATAGTGACAGTACCATGATTTCTTTCAATATACAGAATACTAATGTATAGAATAAATATGATAAATGGTATTTACATGGTATTACTATGTGCCTTGTGGAATATCAGTACGATTTCTAAGAAGTGCCATGCCAATGTCACAGTTGCTCTCACTGGGTGGCCTTGCCCTCGTGGGCATTTGTCCAGAATGCCACTGTTGTGTATGTGTATGTTGGCAGTGGTTCTCAGCACTGATTAGACAACAGCAGCAAAAGGAAACCTTGAAACACCTTGAAAACAATCTACACCCACTCTGACTCCACATGACGGAAGTGTCCAAACATCGGCACATTGCTAACAATCACTTTCTCAGAATTTCATGTAGATAAACCCTCAGTTCCTGCAACCGGGGTCCTCATTTGGTCAGATTTCCTAGAATTGTATTTTTTTTTTTTTTTAAGAAATACAAAACCTGTGTTAATTGAAAGAAAGTTGACAAAAAAAAAAAGATTGAATCCAATATTTGGTGGAGTAATGAGAGATTTATAAGCCATTTGTTGTAGGCCGGTAATTTTTGACTGGGAACACCACAAGACAAGGTCTTAAAAAAATAAATAATTATACCCTGGGTGAGTAAAGAATGTAAGTTTTAGTCCAATGCAATACCGTTAACTAGCATTTTCTGGGAAAAAGGAAATTCTCTCCGGGTCAAAAAGACCTGAACACAACTTGAGGGTTAAATCTTTCTTACCTCAGGTTTTGTAATGGTATCATGGTTCCCACAACAAAATAAAATAAAAAATATGGAGCAGCACAACTATTGATAATACTCAGAAATGTTTCTTGAGCATCAAATCATCATCATAGAATGATTTCTGAAGGATCATGTGACTGGAGTAATAATGCTGAAAATACAGATTTTCCATCACAGGAATAAGATCAAAACCTTTAATCAAAGTACATTTTTTGATCCACTTCAAATGTTGACAACTGTATATTAAAATAGAAGATTATTTTGTCTTTTGATGTTTTTTTGTTTTGGTCTTTAGTTAAAAGACCAGGACATGCATTTGTGATATTCACAACAGTTCTTCTTTTTCCAGTGCGAGACCGCAAGCGAACAGGTCAACAATTCCACCAATTAAAGACAGACTGAAATGACGGCGGTGTCAGTCAAAGCAGCGGGTTAGCGCTTCACAGTTAGCATGTCTGTGTGGCGTCCGGCCTGGTGGACCATCCCAGTGTGAACTTCTCACCCCCACAGCGGAGCAGCTGGCGCTCATCCAGCGCGTGCTGTCCCGCACCATTCACTCCCTCGCCCCGCACAGGGCTTCACTCACCAACAGCTCCAACACACACGGTATTCCAGGTATTTCCGTGAGTGACAGGATTTAATAACATGTAAAAATAATTCTCTATTATTAAGGGCCTGATAACAAATTTTTTGGGTCTCTGACAAGAGCAGTAACCCGGGCCAAGGTAGCGGCTCCTTTGGCTTAGCCTTCTTTAAACCCCTGTCAGGAAGGAGTGATGACCTGGTGAATATTCACGAAAGCTCGTGGCTCCGTGCCGAATGGACAGCTCTGTGTTTCTACCGCGGTCGGCTTCGATGGATATGCAAAACACGCACATCCATACTGTAAATACATCCGAGGACGGGTCAACACTGGTATAGCGGCTGGAAACGAATCATCAAAGCTAACTTGAGACAATTTACTGACCATAAATATTTATTGTCACCCATAAAACTATATTTTGCATAATATTTATTTAATGAACAATCAATTAAAATGGGTTTGTGATTTGTCCACACACACACACACACACACACACACACACACACACACACACACACACACACACACACACACAAAAAAGATATTTTAAAAAATCTGGCTTAAAACCACACAGTAAAAAATTATTTTTTGGTGAAGTAAATACTACTGAAAAAAAAAACAATGTAATTTACATGAAAAAGTTAGTTCAGGCAAGAATTTAAAAAACGAAGTAAATTCCATATCAGTACTTAATTCAAGCGAGTAGAAATGAAAGCGTAAATATCAACTCAATAAAATTAAGTAAAAATTACTCAGCTTTTCTGATACTGGGGTTCCCATCATGCACTGGACCTTGAATAATTAATGAGGTTAATTTTTCACTGGTTTCCAGCTGTATTTACACTGTTTTATCATTGCTTTTGTTGTCAGGATTAGTAACTTGCCATTTTGTGACATTTCGAGTAAATTTTCTGCTCAAAATGACACATTCAAACACAAAAACGATCCATCAAATGTTACCGTCATTGTGTATTGTCTACCAAGTATTGAGGTCTTTGCATTCACATGAATCTTAACATCTGACATGCTGTAGTATAAATTACTTAGATAATCTAAGTAAAGCACATACTATAAATGACTGGTATAATTCAATATTATTGTTTGAGTGAAATGTAATGCAAAGGAAATTTCAACTAAATCGATATTAATCAACCTTTTACTAGCCAAGTTAAAATTACTTATTTTCTTTGTTACTTTCACTTAACTAGGTTAAGTAAATTTTACTTAATTCCATATTCCAAGTAAATTTAACTTAAAGATTTCTAATTAAAGCTACTGATGAATATGTTTAGGTTTTTACTTGGCAAATCTTTGTAAATTTACTAGCATTTTCTGAGTGAAAAAAGTTGCCTAGCTTTTTTCAAGTAAATCCTACTCCAAATTTTTTTCAGTGCATGTTGCAAGGTTTTTAGAAATGTACTGTATTCATGTTGGTGTCATATGGTTTTGAAAAACCTTTTAACATTTTAAAGAAAAGTACTAAGACTGTAAAAATGTAATGTGGTGTAACAATAAAAAAAAAACATAAAAAAAAAACATTTCCATACTATTTGAAAAGGAGTGTACTCATCTTAATCATATCTAAAAACATAAGTTTTTAGATATTTTTTCAAGGTAATATATATATATATATATATATATATATATATATGATGTAATTTCCTGTTTATGGATATTTTTTAATGTTTGTTACTAGTTGGTTCACCACATCACTTTGATCTGGCGGACATTTATATATACATTAACATTTAAATTAAATGTATTTATTATTAATATTTTTATTTATTTATATTATAGCAATTTAAAAAAAAAGGTTATTCTGAGCTTTTTCTTTATTATAAAATTAGGGAAGTTGTATCACCCTGACATGTTTGAATTTAAAGATGTGTTTTCAATTCACTGTATATGATTTGCATTCATAATGGATATTTGAACTAACTAATTAGGCAAAAAATAGCATCATGTCACCCAAATGCTAATTGGATTAATTCTATGATGTGCCATTGAATTGAATAAATTGCTATTATTTGCAAATATCTGCAGAGAAAACAAGATAATTCAAGGGCAAAAGACGAGTTGCAACACTATTGTTGTTGGTATGGTAAGTACCATTATCTTTAGTTTAAATCCAGATTTTCATTATTGTTTTTCCAATAAGATTACAACCATGTATTATGTTTCATTTCCACACAGAATTACTGGAAAAGCGATTTTTATTAACATTTAGCACTATGAGGTTGTTTTTCTTGGACCGTGCGAACTGCACAACTTAAGAGCCGAGTGACGTTTTGCTACATTTGACGCATTGCTATTCCTCAGATTTCATGTGAAGCCATATGCTCGAAACATCATTTAATAACATGCTTGTTATGGGAGCTCTTTAGGTGTGTGGTTATGAAACAATTTTGCATGTGTTTGTAGCCCGACTTGGAATCGCATTGGTAATTCGGCATGTAATTCAACGTGAAGTTAGCATTAGCTAACAACAGCGGCATTACCGAGATGTCTAAGAATGTGTGGCAAGCAGCGATCCCAGCCGTAGATAAGGTCCCATCTGTTGTGCTACCTCCAGTGGGCCTATAACTGGAACCAGACAGGTCCCGTCACTTGTTCAGTGGGTTCCGAGGCCTGGGTTGGATTAGGACCAGTGCTGAGCCAAGCTAGTTATTATTGTAGATTCGAAAGGGCTGAAGACGGTCCCTTTCTTCTTCTCTCTAGTTTCCTGGCAGGATTAACGTGCAAGCCTGTTTTTCTCAGGCCGCTATCAGTAGATCTCTACAGGCGGCCACAGGCCATCACAACTCGGCCCTTCCGTCTCGCTCAGGACAAGGCAATGTCACAACTTCTTCTTCATTGTTAATTTGATTAGATGTGCCCGCAGGAAAAACGTTGTTTTAGTCCCTCTCGCTTTTCAGGGCAATTGGATGTTGTGTTTGGCCAAAGCTAATGGTTGAACGGGTGCAGCATCATGGGGGAGCGTCAGCATCATGGTATTTTTTTTCAATTATCCTTACATCAAATATAATTTTGTCAATCTGAATGTAGATCTTGCCGAAGCCTCTGGAAGGCAAGTTTCTTTGAAGCCCCTAAGGGGGCATGTTGATGGAAAAAAGCATGAGATGGGAATTATATTTTCTTACATAAGTATTGCGTTCTCAACTCTGTGTTCTCTCGCAAAACTATTACGTTCCCCCAAAAACTTTGCGTTCTCTCACAAGACTATTGCGTTCCCCCGAGAAACTCTGCGTAATCCTGCAAAACATTCACGTTCTCTCACAAAACTATTGCGTTCCCCTGAGAAACTCTGCGTAATCCTGCAAAACATTCTCGTTTTCTCCCAAAACTATTGCTTTTTGCGAAAGAACGTGGATGTTTTTGCGAGAGAACGCAATAGTTTTGTGAGAAAATGAGAATGTTCTCTCGCAAAAACATCCGCGTTCTCTCGCAAAACTATTGCGTTCCCCCAAGAAACTCTGCGTAATCCTGCAAAACTATTGCGTTCCCCTGAGAAACTCTGCGTAATCCTGCAAAACATTCTCGTTTTCTCACAAAACTATTGCGTTCCCCCAAGAAACTCTGCGTAATCCTGCAAAACTATTGCGTTCCCCTGAGAAACTCTGCGTAATCCTGCAAAACATTCTCGTTTTCTCACAAAACTATTGCGTTCCCCCAAGAAACTCTGCGTAATCCTGCAAAACTATTGCGTTCCCCTGAGAAACTCTGCGTAATCCTGCAAAACATTCTCGTTTTCTCACAAAACTATTGCGCTCCCCCAAGAAACTCTGCATAATCCTGCAAAACATTCTCGTTTTCTCACAAAACTATTGCGTTCCCCCAAGAAACTCTGCGTAATCCTGCAAAACATTCTCGTTTTCTCACAAAACTATTGCGTTCTCTCGCAAAAACATCCACGTTCTCTCGCAAAACTATTGCGTTCCCCTGAGAAACTCTGCGTAATCCTGCAAAACATTCTCGTTTTCTCACAAAACTATTGCGTTCCCCCAAGAAACTCTGCATAATCCTGCAAAACATTCTCGTTTTCTCGCAAAACTATTGCGTTCCCCTGAGAAACTCTGCGTAATCCTGCAAAACTATTGCGTTCTTTCGCAAAAACATCCGCGTTTTGCAGGATTACGCAGAGTTTCTTGGGGGAACGCAATAGTTTTGCGAGAGAACACGGATGTTTTTGCGAGAGAACACGGATGTTTTTGCGAGAGAACGCAATAGTTTTGCAGGATTACGCAGAGTTTCTCAGGGGAACGCAATAGTTTTGCGAGAGAACGTGGATGTTTTTGCGAGAGAACGCAATAGTTTTGCAGGATTACGCAGAGTTTCTCAGGGGAACGCAATAGTTTTGTGAGAAAACGAGAATGTTTTGCAGGATTACGCAGAGTTTCTTGGGGGAACGCAATAGTTTTGTGAGAGAACGCGGATGTTTTTGCGAGAGAACGCAATAGTTTTGCAGGATTACGCAGAGTTTCTCAGGGGAACGCAATAGTTTTGCAGGATTACGCAGAGTTTCTTGGGGGAACGCAATAGTTTTGCGAGAGAACGCGGATGTTTTTGCGAGAGAACGCAATAGTTTTGTGAGAAAACGAGAATGTTTTGCAGGATTACGCAGAGTTTCTTGGGGGAACGCAATAGTTTTGCGAGAGAACGTGGATGTTTTTGCGAGAGAACGCGGATGTTTTTGCGAAAGAACGCAATAGTTTTGCAGGATTACGCAGAGTTTCTCAGGGGAACGCAATAGTTTTGCAGGATTACGCAGAGTTTCTCAGGGGAACGCAATAGTTTTGCAGGATTACGCAGAGTTTCTCAGGGGAACGCAATAGTTTTGCAGGATTACGCAGAGTTTCTCAGGGGAACGCAATAGTTTTGCAGGATTACGCAGAGTTTCTTGGGGGAACGCAATAGTTTTGCGAGAGAACGTGGATGTTTTTGCGAGAGAACTATTGCGTTCCCCTGAGAAACTCTGCGTAATCCTGCAAAACATTTGCGTTTTCTCACAAAACGATTGCGTTCTCTCGCAAAAACATCCACGTTCTCTCGCAAAACTATTGCGTTCCCCCAAGAAACTCTGCGTAATCCAGTAAAACTATTGCGTTCCCCCAAGAAACTCTGCGTAATCCAGCAAAACTATTGCGTTCCCCCAAGAAACTCTGCGTAATCCGGCAAAACATTCGCGTTTTCTCACAAAACTATTGCGTTCCCCCAAGAAACTCTGCGTAATCCTGCAAAACATTTGCATTTTCTCACAAAACTATTGCGTTCTCTCGCAAAAACATCCATGTTCTCTTGCAAAACTATTGCGTTCCCCTGAGAAACTCTGCGTAATCCTGCAAAACATTTGCATTTTCTCACAAAACTATTGCGTTCTCTCGCAAAAACATCCACGTTCTCTCGCAAAACTATTGCGTTCCCCTGAGAAACTCTGCGTAATCCTGCAAAACATTTGCGTTCTCTCGCAAAAACATTTGCGTTCTCTCACAAAAGTATTGCGTTCCCCCAAGAAACTTTGTGTTAACTCGCAAAAAAGTTGCGTCCTCTCGCAAAAACACTGAAATATATAAAAGGTTTGCAAGAAAACAACATTTTTTTCCTCCCAGCTCATTTTTTTATCAACACCATCAGCATGTCCGGCTATATATCTGATAGCGGCGCACAATGAAAACCCCAAACTCCACATTACACAAGCGCACAGATGTTCCTTCATTTCTTGAGACCCCCTTCCTTCCGCTCTGAGACATCATTTTAGCACAATATTACAAACTAGAAATACGGCAGATCCTGCGATAAGTCAAAACGAGCAATACCAAAATAAACACACTGCCAACTCGAGGGCCAATCAGAATCCCTCAGAAATACCAAAACAGGAGGCCCGTTGACAAGACGCATTAAGCGTGACATGCTGAAAGCGACCGGCAGGCTCTTGTGTCCTATAGTGACCTTCCTTTAGGAAAAGATCAAACTGCTGCCACACTATCCCAACCCAACCGTACTTCCAGCCCGGTGTCAATCTTAACAACCCACATGGACCGCCGGTCAATTACGAAAGTCTAATCAACTTGGACAAAAGACTAATATTGGCTTGGCATGGGGGCTAGAGCCTTTTGTTTTTAGAGCGAGTATGTTGGTGGTAGAGCGTGAAAAGATCTGCGTTTTGTAGGAGCTTTCTTGAGACGTGGAAGTGTGCAAAGCTTGGATGTTGGAGCTCTTGCTCTTTTGGGATCCAAAATTCGGATCTGTACCCAATTAGCTGGCTCATAATCATGGCCCTACAATTCCTGGCCCACGTTATGGACTGAAATGGAGGAGATGGGGAAGAAAAGACGGGAAAATGTACGGGGCCATGGGACTGCTCTTGGAAACAGTCTGGCCAAGTTCAAATTGTCTTAATTGAATCTGCTATAAAAATGACTAGGTATGTTGTTTCTTCTTCTTCTATGAAATGGGTGCCCATTCCATTTTTTTTAAATTGCACACTTTTAAAGTGCATTCTATCAGACAATTATTAGCACTTATGTAATGCAAATCTCAAGGTGAAGTAATACAAATGATTAAATTGTGACAGGGTGAAACATTTCAAGCTAAAATAAAAGATGACGCAGATTCCAAAAACAAAAAGGAGAAACTGGAGAAAGAGTGCAGCTCGTCATCGCTCAGCATGTGAGCAATGTACCGTAGCTCAATGAACAGATCTATGTGATTCTGCCTGGGTTTCTTAGAAATCACAAGATCTCTCTATTACTACCCCATCATGAAGGTATTAAACGGCCTTAAATGCAACTGCATGTCAGCAAGTATTCATAGATAGATAGACAGACGGCTTTATATATGCATAAACTCCTTTAAAATGTTGTTACGTCCCTGTGGTTGTGCGTGGCTGTCTCTCTCTCTCTCTCTCTCTCTCTCTCTGGTCTGCTGTTGGCTTGGAGGGCTGTCAGTTTCTATTACGTCCCCCGCAGCCAATCAAGTTTCCCGCCAGGAGTCAAAAGGACGCTAAAAAGAATGCGAGGAAGCACCTTCTTGTTGATTTATACGCTCACTTTTTTTTCTTCTAACCGTCATAACCCTGTTGCTTTTAGTTGCCATCTCGTTTTGAACATTGTTTTGATGCTTGGAGCGGTCACGTGACTTGCATAAAACAACATCTAGGTAACTCGAGCTATAGATACCCCAGGTAAGAAAGTGAATGCCACCCTCTGTATGTTTTGTATTTGTTAGTTAGAGTAATTAAGTTAGGCCGTTTGACGCTAAAGATTTGATGTCTTTTAGATTAGATGTTAGATTAGAGGTTTAATCACAAGTTAGAATGAGGCCGTTTCTCAATATGCGTTCTTGTCTGTACTTGTGTTCTTGTGGACTTGTGAAACGTCATCAGTCTGTAATACTGTCCCAATACACAAGTTTGCATTTTGGCAAGATCGGTTAAAAATCCCGGAAGTGTTCTTGACACGCCCATTTTACCGAGGATGCATCGGTTGGTAACTTGTGTGAACTTGACGGCAGAAATATCCCAGCGTTCATTTCGGCATTCGAGGAAGGAGAGGCAGTAGTCGTTTTTCTACAATTTCGTACGCTATTACATCACTAAATTCACGTCTGAGAACATTTGATGCGAGAAATCAACTGTGTGGATTTCAAATATTGGCATTTTTACGAAAATTTATGGCGAATCGAAAATGTGCTCAAACGTTTTCGGAAGTGAGAATCTCCATAAGCGTTGCTTTATTGTTATGAATATACAGTGCAATGCATAAGTGAATACACCCATGCTAAAGTTGACTAAAAAGAGGAATAAAAAATCATATTTTGTAAATTGAACTTAATGCCTTAATTTAAAAAATTAGGAAAAATCCAACCTTTAAGGACACCAATTTTCTTTGTGAATGAATAATGTATCGTAAATAAATAAATGTTCTTCCTTAAAATACATGGTGCATAAGTGAGTACACCCCTATGTTAAATTCCCATAGAGGCAGGCAGATTTTTATTTTTAAGTATTTTTGTTATTTTTTTTTTAGGATACTATGCATCCTGATAAAGTTCCCGTGGCCTTTGGAATTAAAATAGCCCCACATCATCACATAGCCTTCACCATACCTAGAGATTGGCATGGTTTTATTTCAGTTAGCCTAAAAGCTAGTTTGATTTGCATTGAGAGATGATCTTATGGAAAGTACCCCATGCCAATCTCTAGGTATGGTGAAGGCTATGTGATGATGTGGGGCTATTTTAATTCCAAAGGCCAAGGGAACTTTATCAGGATGCATAGTATCCTAAAAAAAAAATAACAAAAATACTTAAAAATAAAAATCTGCCTGCCTCTATGGGAATTTAACATAGGGGTGTCCAAACTTATGCACCCTGTATTTTAAGGAAGAACATTTATTTATTTACGATACATTATTCATTCACAAAGAAAATTGGTGTCCTTAAAGGTTGGATTTTTCCTAATTTTTTAAATTAAGGCATTAAGTTCAATTTCCAAAATATGATTTTTTATTCCTCTTTTTAGTCAACTTTAGCATGGGTGTATTCACTTATGCATTGCACTGTACATTACATTGTAGTGTACAGTTGTAGAGTCATCCCTTGAGCTGAGGGTAGGCTTGGGCGATAAAGCCTGGCTGTTATCGTCAATAATTCTCGTTATGTTTGGGTACTGCAGACGGCGTCTGTGTGGGGGTATTACTGCGCAATACCAGCAAGAACACATCGTCTCAGACTGTCAGCAGCGTTCTGTGTGCTCGTCACCTTGTGAGTTCATTCTTCCAAGAACAACTAGCAAGAGGCGTTCTCCCCAAGAACACAAGTCCGTTCTTTGCATTCTTGGTTTTGAGAAACACCCCGAGTTTTGTTTTGTTCTTTTCATTTCTTTGGCTTCACTAATTGCGTCCCCTTTCATTTATTTATCTGATATCTTTTTGATCTGTAAATATTGTGCTTATTTTTCCTTGCTTATATTCACCATTTATTATTATTACTATTATCCATCTTTTTGTATAATTATTTCACTTATGTATAATAAATCATCTTTCTTTCGCATTACTTCGTTACGTGTTGTCTCTTGCCACCCCAATCACACCAAATTTTATCATGACTTCAATGTTACCTCTTTCTGACCCTAGATCATAAGAGTTCGTAACAAATGTTATATATTAAATAAATATATAAGTCACTAAATAAAAAGTTTAGAACACACACCTAATTTTTTCATTAATTTATTGTTTATTTATACTAACAATACTAACAATATTTATGAAAAAATGTTGATCCGATTGCAAAGATGCTATTCCAAACGTATCATTTATATACATAATTTTAAATATATAATATATAATTATTATTAACAAATGATGTTTATGAAAAAAACATTTATTGTTTTATTTATATACACACAACACACACACACACACACACGTGTACACACATAAATATTTAGTATATACATGCAACTATTTCTCAAATATATACATGCATGTATGAAAAAAAACATTTGTAAAAACATTTATATATACAGTACCAGTCAAAAGTTTGGAAACATTACTATTTTTAATGCTTTTGCAAGAAGTCTCTTATGCTCATCAAGCCTGCAGTAAAAAAAAAAAAAAAAAAACAGTAATATTATGAAATATTATTACAATTTAAAATAATGGTTCTCTTTTTTAATATACTTTAAAATGTAATTTATTTTTGTGATGCAAAGCTGAATTTTCATCAGCAAGTACTCCAGTCTTTGGTGTCTTATGATCCTTCAGAAATCATTCTAATATGATGATTTGATACTCAGTTATTATCAATGATGGAAACAGTTGTGCTGTTTAATATATTTTTTTGGAATACTTTTTTCAGGATTCATTGATGAGTAAAACGTTAACAGCATTTATTCATAAAAAC
>NC_140222.1:40761725-40796725 GCF_951802725.1 Rutilus rutilus
TATTTATTATACATATATATTTTTATTTAACTGAATTTAGGGTAACACTTTACAATAAGGTTAATTAGTTAACATTAGTTAATGTACTAACTAACATGAACTAACAATGAGCAATACATGTGTTACTGTATTTATTAATCTTTGTTAACGTTAGTTAATAAAAATACAGCTGATCATTGTTCATGTTAGTTCACAGTGCATTAACTACTGTTAACAAATACAACTTTTGATTTTAATAACGTATTAGTAAATGTTGCAATTAATATTAACTAACATTAATAAAATTCTTAGTTCATGTTAACTAGGTAGTTAACTAATGAACCTTATGGTAAAGTGTTGCCGTATTTAGCATGGATGTTTATTGAATGTTTAATCCTAGAAAAACAACTTGCTTTATTTTAGCAATTTAAATGCTTTAATCAACATTTTCAGACGTTTGTGCACCTCTTCTCACTGACCATTTGTTGCACTTCAGGCCTTATTTTGTGTCCTATTCGTGGAAAGTGCCAGACACATGACACAGAGACAGAGGGAATTCACTCCTGGCATATTTTAAATATCTAGGGCTTTTACCGTCACATTTGTGGCATTTTTTTCGCCCGCCCCCCAGTCCTGGTTAATTTCTGACCTTGGTTTGGACATTAAAAGATTATGAAGTTTGATGGCTTAAACAGTGGCCCAAATATGCAGTTAATCTGCTCGTAGATCATACACTCAGCATTCACAAACAGGATGTGACAGTGACAATTCCTACATCCAGGCAATAAAGCCAGGATGTGCTGGATCGAGAGATAGAGAGAGCAAGAATCAGTGACAGCCTCACAGCTGGCATAGCCCTAGTGACCCAAAAGAAGCACGCTCACATGTTGATGTAATTAGGGCACCAATCCACAGTATGTTTCCAAGCTCTTGCCCTTAAGTAAGCGCGAGTCACCAAGGCAGCTCTTCGTGCTGTTATTTCACCGACTGCGGCAGTTTGGTTCGCCTATATTTAAACCGGGATCACTGGATGGGGTCAAGAGTTCAGTCTTGACTTCTGTGGCCCTTAAAGTGCACGTTGCAGTAATGTTTTCAGTAAGAAGCAACATCTACATAGACGTCACAGTTGGGAAACCTTAAGTCATGATAGTGTACAGTAGGGCTAGGCCTTTTAATTAAGTGTAAAGGACTGTGGTAGCAAAAATATTGTAGGGGTGCCACAAGGCTCTGTACTAGGCCCAATTTCATTCTTTGTTTTTGCTCTTTAATTACTCTACCAAACTATATAAAAAATGTAATTATCATTTCTGACTGTATACGCAGAAAGGTGGGCTGTTAACATGTAGATTTTTTCATTTCATATGATTCTAGAATGACAGTAGAATTCAGAAATGATGCTTGCGGGTATAGATGTGCATGGCCATGCTGGTCTTCTTAAGATATCTAATCAGTTTGTACATGGTTAAATATCACAAAGCTGAAACTACAATTACTTTTTTGGGGGGAATTGTGTAATATTGTGTAATATTCTGTCATCTTGGATACAGACCATGCAATGCTGAAAGTGGGACGTGAATATAAACATGGAAATACTGCAACTTAACATCTTAATTTAAGCTCTTTTTTAAATTTAATTTTAAATACACAAATTTTTTGTGCATTTACATAGATAAAAGATTGTGGATAATTTGTTGTAAGTTAGTAGTAGACTTTAGAACTAAAGTTGACCATTCATAATTAATGAATGTAAAATAATCGATTAAATGTCTTCAAATAAAACATTATCTATGAGCAACTGTATTGAGTGACCTTTTCAACTACAGAATAATGCAACCATCACATCATGGCTTAAGTTGCATTTATAAATAAGTATATTTTTAAATAGAATTATCAAATGACTATAGTTAAGCATAATCTTGCATAATCTAATGTACATTACTGAACATTAATATAACAAAACATACCATTTAAAACGGTTAAAAAACTCAATTATATTGCAAAACATTTTACAAAATAAAAATATATTGTAAAATTTGATGATATATTATTTTAAACAGTATTTTTTTTTATATCAAGGATTTCTGTATTGATTGTTATCGCAACTTAATACAAACTTTGGTGTTTAAATGTGTTTTAATAAACATCAAAATTAAAACAAAACAAAATAAAACAAGATAAAACAAAACAAAGTAGGAACATTCATTAGATTTGCATACAATTTATAGTTTGTATTCTTTAAAGATGTTTCCAGTATCTTTATATTTCAACATAGCTGAGTTAAATAAAAAAAGGCTTAGTAAATATTTTGTAGTAATATATCAATAAATATTTGTTTTGATTTGTTGTGTCTGTCTTTTTAAAACTGTATCCTGTACACCTCACTGCAAAATTCACAAACCTATTACACATATTACTTAAAAGATTCAGTTTAGTTCATTCCTGTTTGATTTATGAATTATTTCAGTAAAAATGTCTACATTTTGTGAATATATATATATATATATATATATATATATATATATATATATATGAAGAGTTTCAGAAGTGCCATCTGAAATTTTCTTCTAGAATGATAATTTTTATCAAGCTTGTATATTTAGTAATTTCATTTGAATTACCATTAATAAGTCATTTCCATTGCCATTTAATGAACTTAATGCCACTTACTGAATTTAAATATACAAGCTTGATAAAAATGATCATTCTAGAAGAAAATTTCAGATGGCACTTAGAGGCTTTTGCATCAGAACTCTTCATATATATATATATATATATATATATATATATATATATATATATATATATATATATATATATATATATATATTCACAAAATAGAGACATTTTTACTGAAATAATTCATAAATTATTATGAATTATTTCACAAATTATATGCGTTACCCATAACACATACGCATTGTTATGGGTAACTATTCCTGTGTAATTTGTTCTATTTTATCTCCCCAAGAAAAGTCAATACTTTAAATATTTTTTATTTATTTTTTTAAATGCTAGTCATTTTAATTTTAATTCAAAATAAAGGGGAATCGAACAACTAAAAATGATTAAAAGCTTAAACTTACTTATTAACTTAAAATTATAAGTATTACAATTGAAACATGGAAATATACCCAGAAATCATATCAAAATATGTGCAGCTTCTTTTAAATGTATAGCTGTCGGTTCAGATATTTCTTGACATTTTAATATTGATCTCAACATTTCTCACCACATGTGCTAACAGCATCTCTCACCTCTTGAAATAGATTTAGCATATAACACGTACATGTCATTTCTTTCTGCTCTCTGTTGTTTGTGGACCACAGAAAATATTTCTACAACTACAACCTCGTCCTTGCTGAATAATGTATTTCCATCAGCACAGGTCAGACCGAAAACTGGGTCAGATCTCTGGGAGTGATCCTTTTTCCACTTATATGAAGCAGAAAATGAAAACATTGGCTCCGCAAAGCTACACATCTCTAGTCAGATGGAACGACTCAGTTCACTAATAAAGCGGCCAAGACCCACTTCTATTCGAATTTACTCCACTCTTTTCATTACAGCACGAGAAGTTGAATTGAAAAATGTACACGAGTTTGGGAATGTCATCTTGTGCACGAAGTGAATTGCTCTGTAGAGTTTTAAGTAGCCTATTTAGTATCTTATTTCTTCAGCCTCATAAACAAGAATAAAGTTGAGCATTTTAACTGGTGTTATTTTGAAGAGAGTATAGCGCACTCCTGCAAGCACTGGGCCGATTAAAAGCACCTCAGCTAATTGGATTTAATGAATGATTTAACATGGCACAGCCTGATCACATCAAACTGCCCCTGTCCTGCACATTTACCCCCGGGTCAGTGCTCTAATGTGAACATGTCTCCGCACACACACACACACACCGAGACACACACTTCTGCGCGCTCTCTCTCTCTCGCTCTCTTTATCTGTGAGCTTTCCATGTTTCTCACAGTTCACACATACATAAAGATGAATTGGTTCATAATGTTGTATTTTTGCTGTTGGTATATTAACAATGACAATTTTATTTAATAATAAAAAAAAAACACTATTTTAAAACAATATTGTTTAATTAATTCAAATAATAATAATAATAATAATAATTATTATTATTATTATTTGGAACCCACCCACCAATCATTTTTAAGCATAATAACAGTAATAATAATAATAATAATAATAATAATGTATAACTTGTATATTAATAACAATATGACAATTGACCATTTATAAACATTTAGCAAAATAAAGTAAATAATTAAATAAAATGATTTCATATTAATAATAATTACATTAATGTAATAATAATTATTAAAGAATGACAACATTAACATAATAATAAAATAGTTGTTTAACAACAACGCTAACATATGTATAATAATACTTCTATTGTGTTAAGAGTGTTCAGAGTCCAAGCTGAAAATTAGAATGATTATTATTATTTAATAACTATTTCATATTATTATTACTATTATTATTTAATATAATAATAAAAACATGTATAACAACACTAGTAAAACATAAACCTAATATACATTTTATATTATATAGTTTGACTATTTCAAAATCACTGTTAAATTGTGGTAAAAAGTTCTTTAACAATTTCTTTATCAAAGTCCAAGCTGGAAATTAGAATGATTATTATTATTAAATAACCATTTTATAATTATTATTATCTAATATAATAATAAAAATAGTTCTTTAATAATAATAATAACATACATATAACAACACTTATATAAAATAAATATAATATTAATTTATACTATATAGTTTGACTATTTCAAAATCACTGTTAAATTGTTAGTTTTCTTTAACAATTTCTTTATCAGTCCAAGACGAAAATTAGAATGATTATTATTATTAAATAAATATTTTATTATTATTATTATTATTATCATCTAATATAATAATAAAAATAGTTATTTAATTATTATTATTAGTAGTATTTATTAATAATAATAATAATAATAATAATAATAACAATAACATATGTATAACAACACTTATATATATATATATATATATATATATATATATATATATATATATATATATATATATATATATATATATATATATATATAATATACTGTACATTTTATATGATATAGTTTGACTATGTCAAAATCACTGTTAAATTGTGATAAAAAGTTCTTTAACAATTTCTTTATCAAAGTCCAAGCTGGAAATTAGAATGATTATTATTATTAAATAACCATTTTATAATTATTATTATCTAATATAATAATGAAAATAGTTCTTTAATAATAATAATAACATACATATAACAACACTTATATAAAATAAATATAATATTAATTTATACTATATAGTTTGACTATTTCAAAATCACTGTTTTTATTAAATTATTAATAAAATAACATGACAACGTATTTAATAAATTATTAAATAACTATTTTATTATTATTATTATCTAATACAATAATAAAAATAGTTATTTAATTATTATTATTAGTAGTAGTATTTAATAATAATAATAATAATAATAACAATAACATATGTATAACAACACTTATAAAAAAATATATATATATATATATAATATACTGTACATTTTATATGATATAGTTTGACTATGTCAAAATCACTGTTAAATTGTGATAAAAAGTTCTTTAACAATTTCTTTATCAAAGTCCAAGCTGGAAATTAGAATGATTATTATTATTAAATAACCATTTTATAATTATTATTATCTAATATAATAATAAAAATAGTTCTTTAATAATAATAATAACATACATATAACAACACTTATATAAAATAAATATAATATTAATTTATACTATATAGTTTGACTATTTCAAAATCACTGTTAAATTGTTAGTTTTCTTTAACAATTTCTTTATCAGTCCAAGACGAAAATTAGAATGATTATTATTATTAAATAAATATTTTATTATTATTATTATTATTATCATCTAATATAATAATAAAAATAGTTATTTAATTATTATTATTAGTAGTATTTATTAATAATAATAATAATAATAATAATAATAACAATAACATATGTATAACAACACTTATATATATATATATATATATATATATATATATATATATATATATATATATATATATATATATATATATATATAATATACTGTACATTTTATATGATATAGTTTGACTATGTCAAAATCACTGTTAAATTGTGATAAAAAGTTCTTTAACAATTTCTTTATCAAAGTCCAAGCTGGAAATTAGAATGATTATTATTATTAAATAACCATTTTATAATTATTATTATCTAATATAATAATGAAAATAGTTCTTTAATAATAATAATAACATACATATAACAACACTTATATAAAATAAATATAATATTAATTTATACTATATAGTTTGACTATTTCAAAATCACTGTTTTTATTAAATTATTAATAAAATAACATGACAACGTATTTAATAAATTATTAAATAACTATTTTATTATTATTATTATCTAATACAATAATAAAAATAGTTATTTAATTATTATTATTAGTAGTAGTATTTAATAATAATAATAATAATAATAACAATAACATATGTATAACAACACTTATAAAAAAAAAATATATATATATATATATAATATACTGTACATTTTATATGATATAGTTTGACTATGTCAAAATCACTGTTAAATTGTGATAAAAAGTTCTTTAACAATTTCTTTATCAAAGTCCAAGCTGGAAATTAGAATGATTATTATTATTAAATAACCATTTTATAATTATTATTATCTAATATAATAATGAAAATAGTTCTTTAATAATAATAATAACATACATATAACAACACTTATATAAAATAAATATAATATTAATTTATACTATATAGTTTGACTATTTCAAAATCACTGTTTTTATTAAATTATTAATAAAATAACATGACAACGTATTTAATAAATTATTAAATAACTATTTTATTATTATTATTATCTAATACAATAATAAAAATAGTTATTTAATTATTATTATTAGTAGTAGTATTTAATAATAATAATAATAATAATAATAATAACAATAACATATGTATAACAACACTTATAAAAAAAAAAAATATATATATATATATAATATACTGTACATTTTATATGATATAGTTTGACTATTTCAAAATCACTGTTAAATTGTTGAGAAGTTTTCTTGATGAGAGAAGAGGAAACAGAAGCGGGAGGAAAAACACCTAATCACATCTCGCTGTTCATTTGTTGATGATGACCATAAATGTATTAATATACTGTGCATTACATAAAAATAAAAAAAAGTCACATGCAGCAATTTATACATGTGATAAGTAATGTGTGCTAAGGCAAACACCAATATTATTATGGTTTGGTGTGTTTGGGGAGAAATGTTGTTTTTTATGAGAGAAGTGTTCTGTTCGTTTCTCTAGTGATAATGTGATACACATAATGACAACACACTTAAAAAAACACTCAAAACAACTAAAAATCTATTTCTACAGAATATATTAGTACATTTTACAATGCAAAGTTAACATTAGGGCTGTGAAAAGATTAATCGCGATTTATCGCATCCAAAATAAAAGTTTGTGTTTACATAATATACATATATATACACACACACACACATGCATGTACATAATTAAGAAATATTTGCATGTATATACTGTGTATATATATATATATATATAAATAACACATTTTTCTTAAATATATACATGCATGTGTGTGTATTTATATATACAAAACAATTATACACAGTACACACAAATATATTATGTAAACACAAACTTTATTTTGGACGCGATTAATCTTTTCACAGCCCTAGTTAAAATGCTTTCGGAGTAATTCAGTAAGAGTTTATTAGCTCTGATATAGTGGTAAAGCTCTCAGGTCTGATGTGTGTGTGTGTGTGTGTGTGTGTGTGTGTGTGTGTGTGTGGCTCTGATATAGTGCACCACTGGTAAAGCTCTCAGCTCTGATGTGTGTGTGTGTGTGTGTGGCTCTGATATAGTGCACTGGTAAAGCTCTCAGGTCTGATGTGTGTGTGTTGTGTTGTGTTGTGGCTCTGATATAGTGCATTGGTGAAGCTCTCAGGTCTGATGTGTGTGTGTGTGTGTGTGTGTGTTGTGTCTTCTCTCGCTCTGGTGTTCTCTGGGTTCAGCGGCAGGGCAGTGGGTCACGCCGGGACTTTGATTTTCACACTGTTCCTCTACTAAACGCCACATCAACTTAATCAGGGTTAGCAACGGAGGTGGCTTGAGGAGCACAGGACCCGGCGGCTCAGCGTGACCCTGCGCTGGTCACACAGATGGGGTGATAATCCTCCCCCCCCCCGCGGACAGGACGGGGGCGCTGACACTAAACCGACACGACGGCACCGCCGGCGCAGGGAACTTTACACTTTACACAAACCGCTTTTGTTTTCTGGACTAATGAACGTTGTTTAGCCGGCCGACCTGATGGTTTGGTTTAAAAATATCCGCTGTTGGGAAAGCGTTTGCTACTCAACACACACTAAACTGATCAAACAAGACAAAAGTAGACGAGCACAGACGAGTCGTCCTAAAGACTCCCTCATAATCAAGAGGACGAGGTTACGCTTCGTTTTGAACAATTGTAAGATCCCGTTAGACATCGCCGGCGATAACGCGGAGATATTGTCCTTCCAAACTCTTCTGTGAAACACAAAAGAAGAAAATCGCACAATTTTTTTTTTTTTTTTTTTTACATTTTTTCAATTATTTTGTTTATCCAATTCACAAAAAAGTCTGATTGATTCTTCCTTGAATGGGACCGAGTCGTTTCTACTCATTCTTACACTGTAAAAAGTTATTGTTGGTTTAACGTAAAAAAAGTAAGTTACCTGGTTGCCTTAAAATTTTTAGTTAGTTGAAATTAAACCTTTGAGTTAAACTAATCTCCTTCATTGTATTCATTAACAAACACTCAAAATATTATGTTATCTGAACCACATTAATTATCTAAGTTGATTTGACAAAAGATAAAAAGTTGTGATAAAAAATCATGAAAATAATTTTTCGACAAAAAAAAAAAAAAAAAAAAAAAAAAAAATCGATCGAAACCTTGACTTTTATAGTTTTCCTATAAAATTCATGTTTAGGTTTAAGAGATTATATAATTGGTGTTTAGGAGGTTTAGGAGTTTATACAATTGTATGATTTTGTATGGCATAACTATAATGCTTTCTACGCTTTCGCCATTCCGTACGAATCCGGATAGCGGAGGTTTACACAGCCGGTTCGTGGGACGTTTGGCACACTTTTTAATTGCAATTTTCCCTATCAAATATTATAGTAATCATCATTAATCGGGTATCATTCCCACCACTCAGAAATCATCCTGTGAAAAAGACGTTTCGAAATTGGACATTGCGTCTCAATGGAAACGGTCATTTAAAAAATTTGGCGGGTAAAATTTTTGTGATATCAACTTCAAATTTGGAACATAACTTGGTTAGACAAATATTCTATTTACTTAAAGCATTCATAAATTACAACCGTTTAACAGGTGACATGTTAGGGCCTGCTTACACGACACCGTTTTCAACTAAAAACGTTAAAAAAATGTACGCGTTTTGGCCGTTCGTTTAAATTAAAAACGGAAACTTTTGAAACCGCGGCTTCAAAGTGCAAGTGTTTGAAACCGGTCTCCGTGTAAACGGCGAAGACGATGACGTCATGCACATGCGTATTACGTGTTCAGTCCATAGTGTTTCATCGCCATCTACTGGCCTGGCAGCAGAATACAGCGTTTTTAGTCGTTTTCGCGGATTCGTGTGAACGAGGATCGTTTTGACAATGTACTGTCTGTACGCGGAAATCTCAAAGGAAAAACTTCTCAGTTTTAAGCGTATCGTTGTCGTGTAAACGTGCCCTTATAAACAATCAGAAAGACTTAAAAACTAACTCAACTAAATCTAAATCTACATACAAGTATGGACTTACGATGCTTTTTACAATTTACTTTTATGACACTTTTGCGAGAGTACATTCTTCAAAATATCTCCTTTTGTGTAAAACAAGTCACAAATTAATAGAAAAACATGAGTAAATGACAAAAAAAATTGTTTAGGTAAACTAATCCATTAATATGCAAATAAAAATGCAAATCACACTGCACTTTTTTTTTTTTTTATAACAAAATGTTGCAAACTTTAAAAAAAAAAAAGTTTAAAAGAAACTTATTTACAAAAACTTAGTATACAAAAATGATTGCATCCAAACGCCTTCACGACACCCATGACTTTCCCCCCCTCAAATTTTAATCACACTCTCAATCTTCCTCCACATTATCCGTGATTTCATGATTTATATGTATCTCACATCCATTATCGAGGAGGATATTCGACTACAGCCCTCGATCGCACATGTCACCGCACTTCCAGTAATAGTTTATTTAAAGGCAGTGACACTTACTTGATTTACAACTCTTAAAAGCATTTTCCAACACTACTGTATAATCTCAATATTTAATAAAGTCTGCCTGAAAAGCGTATAGTGCAGTGCGCTCGGCAATATATTTTTAAAGTCTTGGTCATAGTGGCGTTTTTGACATGATGAAGTGCGTAAATTGAAAACTGAGAGGTTAACACAAAAGCACACAAAATGGCATCTTAGTGACGCTTACGAAATCCAGCCGAATTTGTCGCTTGAGGTCAAACTTCGGTCAAGTTCTCGGATGAGCTGACAAAATCCGATATTGCTCCAGTGTTTCTGAAACGTTGAATCTCTAACCAAGTATAAACCCAAACAAAACCCTTGTTGTCCCAATGAAAGAATTAAGCAAGGTTCATCTGAAGTTCATGCGTCTGGTATCATAGATTTACATGGGCAAGAGTAAAGGCTGATTTTTCTCATTCGTGGTTTGTTTTGGGGGGGCTCAAAACTAATCACAGACTTTCACGTCAGCTATGACGTGACATTTTCTGAACCTCTGACCCCGATCACCGGGTCATCGCTCGGTCAGACCCCTCCCGCGGGCCAGAGCTGGTTCTCTAAAACATAATCGAAATTCCTCGCCATTGCCAACATGCCGTATTTTCGTTCCCTCATAACCAGCCCCCCCCCTCGGTCTAGATTCAGGGTTCACAGAAAGGCCAGCGAATAGGCCCCGCCCTCAGACAGCTTTGCTCCGCCCATCGTTAAGCGACTCGCGACGCACAGAAACACAGCGCCCCCTGTTGCTCGGAGCTGGGAAATCATGCAGAGCGTTTTCAAAGCATTCCTTTTTTTAATAATAATTACATTATTACAGAACGACAGACTACTCAAATATTTGATCATGCTTTTATGGAGGAAAACAGAAATCTTTCATGTAAAAATATAACATTATCTTTTAATATTGTAACTTTTTTTCCCTGATACTTCCATTAAAGCCCAGTGTAATTTACATATAACTGCTAACATTCAGCATTTGAGTGTTCTTCAGCTTAACCCTCATGGGAAAATGCATATTAATATTTGTTGTTGAATTGAAATATTTAAATTTTGCATGTTTCAGGAGAACTAATTTGTAATTGTGAAAAAAAAAGCTTAATAATAAGAAATATAAATATTGTAGCTCCAACTCTAAAATAAGTTTTTCTTACATGGATTTTTTTTTTGGTCATTTTTTTTCCAATAAATTCCTAAACATTCTTAATGTCATTTTGCTTATCAATTAAATGTATCTTGATTCAAGTCTTGTTTACTAAAAACGTATCAAAATTGAATTTTTTATTACCTTTTTTTGAGTTTTAGGCTTAAAACATAAAACATTTTGAATTAATTTTTACATTTATTTTTCGTTTAGATATTTGTACTGGAAAACAAGACAAAAATACTGAGAAAGAAAATATTTTTTAACAATGGACTGACACTTTGCATTTTATCCAATGATGTACAGCAAAATCTGGGATTAATATAATTCATATATAATAAATATAATATATATAATATATAAAAAATATTCATATAATATAATAATTCATTCCTGGAAATAACAAATTGCGAGACTCTGAAAAATGTCAAACATTTTGACAAAATCCCAAATCTTGCTGGAAAACATGATCATCCGGTTATTTTTTCAGTTCAACTTTTCATTTAAAATTATTTTGCATTTAATATAATTTATAATGCAAATAAATAGAAAAATGCAACAACAACAAAAATTACATGTTTAGATACTGAGTAATTACAGTTTTTGCTAATTAATATTATCAACCAAAATGTGATATTATATAATAGGAACATTCGTATTTTTATAAAGTTAAAGAAAAAAAAAAGGAGATTTGTAAGAGAAATGAATCATCCAAATGTATTCGGCCTGGCAACATTTGTCCAAGGTCAGTTTATTAAGAGGCGTGGGGGAAAAATAGGTTTCATGGGAGAAAAATAACATAAAACACAAGAAAAGAAAAGAAGACGTCAAACCCTGTCTTTGTCAAGAAGCATCGGAGAGACGAGTCACACATCGCATTTCATGGCTGACACGGATTCCATTGTTTCCAGAATGGACATTTTTAATTAGCTATTAAAAATAAGCTATTTTATTTTTTTGTTTTTTTTTGTTTTTTTTAATTAAAGAGCATTGTGTGTCTAGGGTAAACATTATTTTGTATTAATGAACCCACTAGATAAACTAAATATCAAATCAAAATCTGACCAAATAAAGTGTGACCAAATGTAAATTAATCAAAAGTTGAAAGGTTAATAAATTCAAGACATACAATTGCACTAGAAACAAAATTAATAAACATAAAACAATAAATAAATATTGTTGGTTCCACATAAAGCTGTAAGTCTGGCCACACACTTAAATTATGCAAATTCATGACACACATTTATGACACGTATATTGAATATGTTAAAACAACAATTACATTCATTCTACGTTTGCGAATGACAAAATATTTCATTATTAAAAAAAAGAACAAAATCAAAAAACTATTATAAAAAGAGTATTATGTTGTTGCATAGTAGTGATCATCATTGTCATTTCACTAATAACAAATACTGGCATTTTACAATCAGCCAATGCAGATGAGAAAAAGAGAGAAATTAAATTCAGTATTCATATCTCAATATTTCTCATTCTTAAAGGTTGCTGATAGTTATTTCGGGGTTGAGGGCGTCCTCTAGTGTACAGATGATGTAATGCTGTCTTCTAAATTTGTATGTCCCTATTAAACACTGATGCATTTTAAAGGGATATTTATGTAAAAATAAAAAAATTAAAAATTAAATTTGGTTCTACTGAAATTATAGTTATATATTTTGATAATGCAGGATTTTACACAGCATTCTTGCACTTACTATTCAACCCCATCATGCTGACATAAAAAAAAAAAAAAAGTTTAGTCTTACTGACATGAAAATATATAGGTTTTGTCAAGATCAAGTCATCTTGTTCGATTAATTTTAGAAACAAATATTGTTCTTGGTATAAGAAAATGATGCCTAAATGATAAATATTCTAATCTTCAATCCTGTAACGTTCAACCCCAAAACATTTCAGATGTAACAGGGTTCACTAAATATTTCTGAGAAAGAAATGTAATGGGGTTATTATTATTATTATTATTATTTTCAATTATAATCTACATATCTTATGGTACTTTGGGCCTGAGGTGGTAAAATATGACTTTTGACTATGAAATATGACTAATATGACTTTTGAAAGTAGCAAAAAAAAAACATCAGAGCTTTCTAAAAATGACATATAAATATAATAATATTATATCTTTTTTTCACTCATCAATCAGCAGCTCCAAAATAAATTGCCCTAAACTTAATGCATTAATCTCTTTATTACTATAAAAACATCACGACACACATAAACGGATTTTCCCCCGGAAATGTGGCCGGTTCGTTCTTAATCATAAAACATTTGATCTACTGCAATTTCCATAGGAAATATAGTGTACATTCAGATTTATCAGAAGAGTCTTGGCCTTGTTCAAAGCTCTGCACAGACCCTCCTCGTCTCCTTTTCTCGTGTTGTTCTTACCCCGCTCCTGAAGGCTTCATTCACTGCCGCTTATGTTTGTTCCTGCAGTAAATGCAGATTCTCCTCAGTCGTCACCGGCGAATCACATGCTAGTGAATCAACCCTACACCACTTACTGGAGGTCAATGTGTCAGTAAACGGCTTGCTCACCAACATCGCCACAAACCTAGAAACAAATAAATCGTTTATTTAGTGACGGATCTCCAAGTAATCACACCATTACCGCATGGCACAAGCTGATTGGCCTCTGCTGACCCTGCAGCCAATGAGATCGCTGGCATGGCTCAACATTTAAATAGTCTGGTTCAGTGTTTGCTGTAAACCTCTGAACCCCTCCACCTCCCCAGCTCCACCTGCCTAGATCTGATACAGATTTATGTATATTTATGCAACAGCGGCATATCTTACATGTTCACAAAATTAATTAATTTACAAAATATTAATTAATATGTCTTTATTAATGTTTCTGCTTGTTGGTTGTAACACGTGACTTGTGGTGTGGAAATATGAATGAGAAATGAATCAATTTTGTTAAAAATATACAATGTTCTCCCCCTTCAAAACAATAAACACTTTGCCAAACTATTTAACCCTTTAAAACCGGATGTGTCGTCGACGACACAGCCAACCAAGCTGTATTCATGTCACTGTAACTCTTCAACCGTTTGCACTATCAAAATAATTCAAATAGTTCCTGAAAGTAGACATCGTGCGCTTTTCAGCAATATACGGCTTATTACGGTAATGTCATGCTGTCCGTCTGCAAATGACCGCCGCGCGGGATGGAAGGATTTGAACAGAGAGATACGACGCGCAGCAGGTTAGAGTGTTTTGGATTGCATAAAATAATAAAAGAATCGAACAAATACATGGCGAAAGAAGTGTTAGACAGCAGAAGAGGGGATTGGGATGATTTTTAATGAAATTTGGGAGGCGGATGGCCGTTACTCTTTCACGTATCTAAGCATGTAGTGTGTGCGTGCCTATGAATGTGTGCATTTGTATGTGTGCGTGTATGAACAAAAGTGTCCTAAATGAAAACTGTGCAACCCAATGTCACAAAAAAGACTTTTATATATGTATTATAGTTCATTTTTCAACTTTAAAGTGTTTGTGTCTTTCGTTCATGATGTTTTCTGTTTTTTTTCTAAATAAAAATCAGTAAATTTATTCTCGTTTTTTTTTTTTTTGTCTATTTAAATTCTATTTACAAACTCACCACACACCATAATGGTCAATAACTGTAATTTGTTGAAAGCTTATCTTTTTCTGAAAAAGATGACACCTTGCACATGAAGATAGCACATTGTTTTAGAATTTTACAGTCAAAAAAAAAAATCAAATTATGTGAAAAACACCTATTTTAGCTTCAGGTTCTAAAGGGTTAAGGTTTATTTTCAATGATTTCATTCTTTTAATATCAAAATGAATTTGAATTAACTAATTTTAAAAAACACGTTCCTTTCAGAAGAGATGTAGAGTCAATGAATACAGGTTAACCCCTTCTCAGTCACCACCAATTTTGGCAAGTGCTGCATACATGAAATGCCCAAAATAAAAAGGTTACTGCTCATAAGTAATTCTGAATAGAACATAACACACATACATTTAGAAAGCCAACACTTGAGAGTTTATAGTTCAAGACTCAAAATTAACCAGACTGTTATTAATATTGAGATATATAAGCTCAAACATATTTTGAACTAAAATAATCTGGGATCACCAGTGATCCCTGACTGGTAAGGGGTGGTAAGACACGGCAGGCAAAAACATCGGGGTTTTTTTCACTGGTCAATTTTGAGATTTTTGGATATTTGTCTTCAATAGCATGTCTTCTTTCAGACTTGTGGTGAAAAAAAAAGTCCGAAATACACATTTAGGTCGTTATTTTACTACACTTTGTCTGTTTGCGTCTGCAGATTTCTCCTAAATTCAACAAAAGTTGGCGTTCTAACACTGTCATCACATGCACCGCTGGAAAGCTCTCTCTCTCCTGTACAATGCTGTCGGATCCAAATATGGTCATTTCCTTTTTATCAGCAACCAATCGTGGAAGTGCAATGGGGCATTTAACTCTAAAAGCGAAATCTCATTGGCTGATGTCAATTTCTGACAACGTGATTGGTTCAGATGCGTCACGTGACGTGCTCTGACATTTCCAGAGCGTGTTTTTCACTGGGGTTCTGTTCAGTTGAAGGCCATAAATGCTGTGTTACATAAGTTTTGATGTGTTTTAGGTGGTTCGTATTGGTGATTGCTAATGATTTGATAAGATATTTTGTCTGTAAATAGTTGTTTCCACAAAAAAAAAAAAAAGTATGAATTTTTACAATACAAATCTTTAAATGCCGTTTTCTCAAAATGGGTTTTTTCTCATACTCTGAGCCAGAATCTCCACTTCAGCAGCACTTACATAAACCACACTTTCCAGTTGTATTCCTATCTATATTCTTAAGGTTTTTACAGAGGGGTTTGGTCATATATCATTCAGATTCTGATTTATACAACATTTTATACCTAAAAACGGGCCGAAACTGGATTTTTTTTGGGCTGTTGACAGTCTTTTCTGATTAATGGAGTGATAAAAAGAGTCCAAAAAATAAAATCCAAAATCCCCTCTGTAAAAACCTTTGACTCTAATATGTCAACAAAATGAAACAAGAATTTTGAATCTGGCTTTATCCAATGTTCAGATTTCTCTTCCGGAAATATATGTAAATTAGCGCATTTTTAATGATATAATACCTAATTTGCATATTTAAACATAAATATTCTAAAAACTTGTAATGCAAAAGATATTTGTCTTAATGTCAGTAATCAACTGGGGAAGTTTCATGCTGATATCTATTTTTTTTTCTATTCACCTGGGGTGTCTCCCCTTAATTTTGAGAAAATTCATACAATACCCCACTATGCAACATGCTCAGTTACACCTTACATTTCCTTTGTGATAAATCTGTGATTTTTTTAAATCTATTTCTTGATCATGTTTGACATGAAAGGGAAAAGTTATGTTTCTATATAAAAATAGGGGGAGGAGAGGAATACTAAATAACTGCATGAAACTCGATGAAAAACATGATTAATTCATGTGAGTAAGTGTTACAAGATGTAATATAGGTCTCAGGAGTCCCTGTCATTTTTGGGTGGAAGCAAAAACACGCTGTTTTCGTGTCTGTCTCTTTAAATGCAAATGAGCTCCTGCTCCCCTCCCCCTTTCCAGAAGTGGGCTGTGCCTTCATACTCCAGGCAACATTTTCTCTCATTTTGGGGTCACTCACACAACGTGTCTTTGCATCTAAGAAATGCGAAACGCGGGCAATAGAAAGCGCAAGGTTGTTGGAGTACCTGTGTCAGTCTTCAGATTCAGCGCCTGTCGGACTGTCCACCGTTACAGGCTCCACCAGACGCTCATACGACACCACCATCATGATCTGTCAATCATTCACAAGGAGATATTAGTTTAACCACAGAGCTGCTCAAACGTCTTCAACGTGTGTCCTCACACTCTCGTGTGTGCACTAGATGCTCCAAACAAGACTCACGGTAAGCAGGGCAAGCAGACCCATCATCACCCCCATCATCACATAGAGGTCAGAGGTCAGCCCGCCGGCCCAGAGAGGACCGAGGATGGTGGCCAGTCCTCCGACAGAGCGGCGGATCCCCTGACTGAATCCTGAGAACGAACAAACAAGGCCTTCGTCTAAGCAAACATTGATTAGAGAACCAGAAAAACTAGAAAAGTTTGATTAGATGACCTTTGCTTGACAAAGCCTTGCCTAAAAGTTTAAAGGTGTGGTATAATTCCCTTTTCACAAGATGTAGAATACGTCTCTGATGTCCCCAGAGTGTGTGTGTGAAGTTTTAGCTCAAAATACTTTAAGATACTTCCAAGATGGCGCCGACCAGTGTTGTGGCTTGCCGTCGCGGTTTTATCAGGATGCAAAGTTTTCATCACATGTCAGAGGCAAGGTTATAATCGTTAACGAAAACGAACGAAAAAACGAAAACTAGGTGGGAAAAAACATTGTCGTTAACTGAAATAAAAATAAAAACGAGGCATTACAAAAAAACGATAACTAACTAAAACTGTAATGTGTGTTTGGCAAAACTAACTAAAATAAAATAAAATTATAGAGTAAATGTCCTTAGTTTTCGTCTTTGTCAAGGTCTTTCATTTTTTAACGCTATTTAAAACACGCTGCATTTCCTTTCCCTGCTCTCCCTCCGTCTCTCTGTCACTCACATGCGCGCGCGCACACACAAACACACAGCCCCTCCCCTCCGTGCACACCGCGTCTCCATGAGAACGAGTGTTCCTTCGACGTTGAAAGCAAGTTAGCGGAAGGTTGGTATCTCTATCTCGTGAACACCTTTACACAATCACACTTTAAAAAGTGGTATAAAAATATTTTAAATTCTGAATATAATTTAGTCAGTGTGTTGATGTCGACCCGAGAAGTGATTGCGCCTTCTTTAGGAATTTAACTAGTCGCAAGTTTGAGGTAAAATGCACTTTTTGGTTGTGGTTGTCGATGTAAAAACACTATATAAGCTGCGATTCAAATCAGATATGTAATTTTTTGAATAATTTGAATAGTTTAGTTTATTTCAGACAGACAACTTAATTTCAACACAGTTGAGCTAACAAACAACAGCATATTTACAGCAGTCTGAAACAAGTGTAGGCCTACTTTTACTTTTTACTTTTAGCCTACACTGAATGTCTGCTGCTTCAATCCAGATGAGTAGGCTATTGACTGTATAGGGTAAATTTAGTAGGCCATAGGGTGTGAAAATTGTACAGCTGTGGTATTAGTATAGGGTGTGAATTCTGTAAAGAAGATGTGTGGATTTTGTAAGAGGTAAAGGAATTTCAAAACGTTTTTGTTGAGTTATTATTACACAATACTTTTTCTGACCTTTTTGAATCTTGCCCCTGACAAATAACCCAAATTACCAAAAAAGACTAAAACTAACACTAAAACTAATAAAAACTAAACTAAAACTAAGCATTTTCAAAAAATAAAAACTAAACTAAACTAGCAAACCCACTTTAAAAACTAATTAAAACTAAACTGAATTTGAAAACAAAAAGTCAAAACGAAATAAAAATAAAAACTAATGAAAAATGCTAAACTATAATAACCCTGGTCAGAGGTGCAGATTTGAGCAACTTGATCGGTCTTAAGACGGTAAAGTCGGGCCTTACTACAGCGGGTTGTACAGACTTTACAGATGTCGCTTGTAAATGCGCGCTCGATTTCAAACAAGACATTCATCCTAAATGATTTTATATTGCATAATGTCTTGGACTTCCTATTTATTACAGAGACATGGATAAATCGGGATGAGTGTAGTCCTTGCGAGGAAATTTGTCCACCTGACTATATGTTAATTAATACCCCGAGACTGATGGGTCGTGGTGGGGGTTTAGCTACCGTTTGTAAGCAGCAGTATAAATGTCACCGTTTATCGACCGCATGTTACTCGAGCTTTGAGGTTCAGTTATTAAGACTCTGTTTTGGGGAGTAGTTGTTTATCGACCTCCAAAGTATAGCCAAGTTTTTATTCAGGAATTTTCTGATTTCTTATCCACTATTTTATTATTGTCTGATCATATTTTACTTGTTGGGGATTTTAACATTCATATTTGCTGCCCTGGGAAGCCTTTGGAGAAGGAGTTTTCTGATCTGATGGACTCATTTAATTTTATACAACATGTATTTGGTCCCACACATGAAAAAGGACATACTTTGGACCTTGTTTTTTTCTTTAGGTCTGTCTATCTGTGATGCTGTTGTAAATGATGCCTGTATTTCAGATCATTTGCCTGTTACTTGTAATGTAAATGTGCAAATTGAGAAGGTGGAGCATCAGCTTTCTTATATACGCTCCCGTTCAATCACTCAGGCGTTTGGTGATATTTTTATTACTCTTTTTGATGCATCATGGCCTGAGTCTGTAGCTATTACGGCAGATCCAGGTGAGTTACTTATTGCTTTTAATTCTGTGTGTTCTGGAGTTTTAGACTCTGTTGCTCCATATAAGATCAAGCATAGTAAGGTTAATCATCAGCCGTGGTTAAATGAACAAACTCAGGCTCTTAGACAGCAGTGTAGGCGAGCAGAACGGGTTTGGAAAAAGGATAAACGTATGATCTCTCAACTGATTTTACGTGATTTACGTATGGGATATCAGAAGGCTGTAAAGGATGCTAAATCAGCCTTTTTTTCCAAAATTATATCACAGCATTCAAATTCACCTAAAATTTTGTTTCAATCTATTAATAGGTTTCTAAACTCAAACACTGTCTCAATACTACCATCCACTGAGTGTTGTGAGAAGTTTTTAAAAGTCTTTTTAGACAAAGTTAACACAATTAGATCTGGTTTTCATGACTGGAATGGCTTGACAGGAGATATTTAAAAAAAATGTCAGCACGTTTGATCAATTTGATTTGGTTTCAATTAAGGATATTAGTCTTACTATTGGTAAGTTGAAACGCCCAGCTGCTAGTTGGGATGTTTTGCCTTTTGATTTGTTGGCTGCAACATTCGATTACACTGGGCCTTGTATTACTGCTATTGTTAATTGCAGTCTCTATACAGGCACTTTTCCTTTAAGTTTTAAGCAGGCGGTTATTCAGCCCCTTCTTAAAAAGCCCACTCTTGACCCGTTGGATTTTAAAAATGATCGGCCCATTTCAAAGCTGCCTTGTATCTCAAAAATTTTGGAAAAGGTAGTTTTATCTCAGTTAAGTTCTTTTTTGGCTAGAAATGAGGTGTTAGATGTCTTTCAGTCTGGTTTTCGGGCAGGACACAGTACTGAATCAGCTTCACTGCGAGTCTCAAATGATCTATTACTTATTGCAGACTCAGGCAATACTGGGGCTCTAATCATGTTGGATCTTAGTGCAGCTTTTGATTTAATTGATCACGATATTCTTATTAATCGTTTGGAACACGTTGTAGGGCTGAGAGGGACGGTTTCAAAATGGTTTTCCTCATATTTAAGGGGGCGTTCAATTTCTGTCAGGGTTGGGGATTTTTCCTCTGGGTCAGTTTCTCTGGATTGTGGAGTACCTCAGGGTTCAATTCTGGGACCTATTCTTTTTTCTCTGTTTTTGCTGCCTTTAGGCCAAATTTTCAAGAAATATGGTATATTTTATCACCTATATGCCGATGACATTCAGATTTACTTACCGATGGGAGCTGGAGGATCAAGCCCTAATTTATCCCTGGTTGCTTGTTTAAAGGAGGTGACTAGTTGGTTAGAGCAAAATCGCTTGCAGTTAAATGCCAGCAAGTCTGAAGTCATGGTGTTTGGGATGAAGAAGGATGACAGTGGTTTAACCGATTTCCTAGGTATATGGGAAACATACGTTCAGCCTAAAATACGAAATTTAGGTGTAATTTTTGACTCTGCTCTTATGTTTGACCATCAGGTTAAAAACGTGGTAAAAAAATGCTTTTATCAGTTAAGGACTATTGCGAAAATGAAATCTTTTTTGTCTGTTCCTGATCTGGAAACAGTGATTCACGCATTCATTTCCTCACGCTTGGATTACTGTAACGCTCTATATGTAGGAATTAGTCAATCTCTTATTTCAAAATTGCAGCTGGTTCAAAACGCTGCAGCGAGGCTACTTACTGGTATTAAGAAAAGGGAGCATATTACACCTGTTTTGAAAAGGCTTCATTGGCTCCCTGTGAAATATCGGATACAGTATAAAGTTTTGTTATATGTTTATAAAGCTGTTCACGAGTTGGCCCCGGAATATATCAAGGATTTGGTGCTTATGAACTCTGGTAGAGCTCAAAGGTCCTTTAATTGTTTACTGCTCTTTGTTCCAAGAACTCGTCTTAAAACTAAAGGGGATCGAGCTTTTTCAGTCGTTGGCCCTAGACTGTGGAATGCTCTTCCCCCTGATATTAGATCTGCACCGTCAGTTGATGTTTTTAAAATTCGTGTGAAAACGTATTTGTATTCTGTTTCTTTTAATTCTTGACTCTGTCATTGTATATTATGTTTTTTGTATGTTTTTTCTTGCTTTTAGATGTACAGTCCTTTGATCTATGTTGCAGTAGAAAGGGCTATATAAATAAATGAGACTTGAGACTTGAAAATACCCCACAGATATTTTTTATATCATGTTAAAATTTTCACTTTTTGAGGGTGAGCAAAAACGCGCCGTTTTTGTGTCTGTCCCTTTAAATGCAAATGAGCTGCTGCTCCCGGCACAGGTTTTCTGTGTATGTGAATTTTGAGCATTTTACTTTGTAGATGTTGTTTATGCTCAAACATCACACACTAACTAAAGTTAAAAAAAGTGAAATCATAATCAACCACCCCTTTAAAAAGCTCCACTAACAGAAGATGGAGGCCACTAAGAGTGATCATTTCAGAATTCAATGCATTGTAATGCGTTTCGTTTTACTAGTAACTGACCTTGCGTCTTCTGTGATGTAATTTTGGAGAAGAGCGACACCTGGGCAACCGCCACAAAAGGAAGGCCCAGGACCTGAAGGAAAACACCAATGATGAACTCCGCCAGCTGCCACGCAAATCCACCTAAACCAAAGGAACACGTGTGAGCCGTGTGGGACTTCCCAGCAACCGAGACGGCGAGCTCCTCCTTCTTCTTCTTACCCTGAGGATTGGCCAGGAAGATCAGGCACCAGACGCAGGAGATGTTGCAGAGGATGAGGCCGACGGCCAGCACCACTCGCTCCGCCACGCGCTTGCTCAACCAGCGCACGAACACGAACCCAGCGATCACCTCCACGCCACATATACAGTACATGATGCTGTTCTCCAGCTCGCCGAAGTTGAAGAACTTCTGCGTCAGAGGAGTCACCATAGTCTGGAGGGACAACGTTACACTTAGTAGTAAAAAACCTGCTGAATTTGAAATGAGGCGACAAATTGGATGCAGAATTGGAATCGAAATCTGAATTTAAGGAAGAAGAAACAAAAATGTAATAAAAATTGTCAATTTAAATGTTTTAAATCTCAGCTATTTAAAGTATTTAATTTATATGTATTGAAAATATATGTAATAAATTACCTAAGGCTGCAACTAACGATTATTTTATTACTTTTTTTTTATTACTTCGATTAATTTTTTTTTGTTTTTTTGTTGACAAAACACACTTTTTCCTCATCCAATGCTTTCCTTCAAACAAACGTGCCACTGAATGCTATGAAAACTTATATAGAGAATATATCTATATGTATGCTATACATTATAGTTATTGTAGTTTGAGTTATAAAATAAAATTACAGTTTGAAACGCTACACTAAAATGTAAGATAATAAAAAAAAAGATATATATATATAAACAAACAGTGTTAAAAGATTAGGTGGAGAAAAAGAAAAGAAAAGATAGAGGAATGTTCTGCGGGAACACACACACAATGTGTGTTTTTTATATTAATGTGTGTGTCCACACTCTGGACACAGTAACCTATTACTGTAATTTCTTTATCCTGTAAATGTTAGAAATGTCTTACATTTATATTCAATTGCACGCAGTTATCCCTTTACAGTTACTACTCTCTCATAATTTTACTCTCAAAAAATACTTGAATTACATTTTCAAGTAGACTTTTAAACCTAAATTTAACGGCCAACAACAGCGAAATTAATATTTTTGCGCTGCATATTAATTGTTGTCCTCTGTAATGTGTTTGACACGCATGCGCGCGCCGGCGCTCATTCGGTAAAGTCTGAAGTTTAACACAGACTGTCATGACGAGCCTTCATGAGAAATGGAAATACTTGCGTGAATTTGTAACATCTACAGATAAGGATATAACCGTAAAATGCGCGTTTTGCGCTGAGGAAACATATCACGAATTAAACAGCACACGCATCTGTCAAAGCGCTTACCGCGTTAAACATTGCGCTTTTGCATTAGCTTGAAGATTAAAATGACGAATTCTCATGTTTTGGGCGGCTTGGATCGCGCACCTATGCATTTTGTCCATAGAAATGTGTTATTAAGCGCTGTAATTTGACGCGACTGGTGGCGGAAGTTTTGGGATGGGTTCGATAATGCCGATGATTTTCATCATTGATTAGCTGTTGCAGCCGTAAAATTAACTTTCATTTTATGGAGAAACTGAAAACAAAGTGGTGACATATTGCAAAACTTAAAATTTTGCTTTGATGGCATAATCAGTTCAAAATTAATGATGACATTTTCCCACAAAACTTGCATTGAATCTAAATTACAATTCGATAAATTCCATTTAGTGTCATTTCTATTCAAAATCCTGTGGGCATGCCGTGATTTCAATTCAATTACAATTCAATTTCAAATCCATTCAAATTTCAGTTGAACATTCTGTGGAGCTTGTGGCAAGTTAAAAAAACAAAAACAAATCTACACATTTTGTGGAATGTGTGGCAAATGAAATTTTAATTCAAATCAAATGAAATTCAAATCAAATGAAATTCAAATCAATTCAAATTCAACATTGTGAAGTGTGTGGCAAATTCAATTCAAATTCCAGTTAAAATAATTTCAAATCCAAATCCAGATCATCTCAAATTCCAATTCAATATTCTATGAAGTGTGTGGTAAATTAAAATCAAAACAAAATCAATTCAAATTCAACATTTCAGCGTGGCCAACTCAATTTAAATTCCAACACATGAAATTGAAAGTGTCAATTGTTAAATTCTGAATTTTGCCAAACCTGCTACTGCAGGTGTGTGAGTGAGTGTGTGTGTGTGTGTGTGTGTGTGTGTGTGTGTGTGTGTGTGTGTGTGTGTGTGTGTGTGTGTGTGTGTGTGTGTTCACCTCCAGAGCGGTCTGATTAAACAGTGTGATAAACTGAGCCGCCAACAGCACAACCACCTCCTCTCTGAGGAACTCTGAAAGTAAAAATGATGAAACACACAAGTGTATATTATACCAAGCTGATTCACATACAGAAATGTACAGTACAATGACCTGATATTATTAGTTATTATATATTTAGTTAGTAAACTCTAAAATATGTCAAACTAGGTTTCCAGATTCAATTTATATTAAGTGAGATTCAAACTTATCTGGGGTGCGTTCTCCGAAACTACCTTAACGCTACGTCGTTCTTAAGTTGTACCTTAAGAAGTACCTTATCGTTAATACGTGGTTTCCGAAACCTTATTAGTTAAGTATACCTTCTGTAAGTCATACGTTCGTAAGGTTGGTCTGGAGCGCTCTTAGCTATACCTTATCGCTGCTGACGGTTCATACCGCTAGTGGCCACCACTACGCAAAAAGCTTTTTTACATCGCAGTTTAATTACACATAGAAAATTTTATATGAACATTTAATATAAAATCTGATTTAGTATTAAAAGTACATTTTTACTTTACTTTAAAATTTTACACATAAAATACTTAAGTTGTTATAGCCAACACCCAGTGTATGGAAGTGTTTTCATTAATAAAGTTTCCATACACTAATGGTTGTTAGCTTTTTTAATTACTATCCTAAGGCACATCAGCTGGCGAACCATTTGACAGAAAAGGCTTAGGAGTCTATATAAAGAAAGATGAGTTTACACAAACTTTATAGCTATGGCAGCGAGACAGCGAGTACTTGTTTTAAATCAAAGACGGCGCCGTCCGCGGAGCCAGTTAGTGTATGTCAACTACATGGCTGGTGGATAATCAGCATACGTTGTGGAGAACATTAACACACTTATGGCCGTGAGGGTTTGGGATTGCACACATGCTAAATAATAAACACATACTCATATTTATTTCTGCATGTACATATTTCAATGAGCCCCGATAAATGCAGTTTGTACTATTTCTAAAACGCTTCTTTATAAAGAACATTGTTTTCTCAATACTTTACCTATACCGCTGTGAAGGAAAGAGCGCACAATCGATCATCGAGGCATCAATTTCAACCTATTCAGCGCCTCCACCATGGACAGCACCTGCTAAGGTCGAACTTAAGAAGGTTTACCTTAAGCAACATCCTAAGGTATAGTTCGGAGAACACACGTAGGAAATGTATACCTGTAGTTAAGGTGTACCTTTTGAGTTTCGTAGCGCGCTAAGAGACAACGTTATATATATATACAGTGCTATGCATAAGTTTAGACACCCATGCTAAAGTTGACTAAAAAGAGGAATAAAAATATCATCTTTTGGAAATTGAACTTAATGCCTTAATTTAAAAAATTAGGAAAAATCCAACCTTTAAGGACACCAATTTTCTTTGTGAATGAATAATGTATCGTAAATAAATAAATGTTCTTCCTTAAAATACAGGGTGTATAAGTTTGGACACCCCTATGTTAAATTCCCATAGAGGCAGGCAGATTTTTATTTTTAAGTATTTTTTTTTATTTTTTGTTTAGGATACTATGCATCCTGATAAAGTTCCCTTGGCCTTTGGAATTAAAATAGCCCCACATCATCACATAGCCTTCACCATACCTAGAGATTGGCATGGGGTACTTTCCATAAGATCATCTCTCAATGCAAATCAAACCAGCTATTAGGCTAACTGAAATAAAACCATGCCAGTCTCTAGGTATGGTGAAGGCTATGTGATGATGTGGGGCTATTTTAATTCCAAAGGCCAAGGGAACTTTCAGCTTTCAATTTCAGCTCAAATCAAACTAAAATGGATTCAAATTCCAATTCAAAATTCTGTGGAGCTTGTGGCAAATTCTATTTAAATTCCAAATCAAATCAATTCAAATTGGTTCAAATTCCAATTCAACATTTTCTGGAATGTGTGGCAAATTAAATTTAAATTCAAATCAATTCGAATTACAATAAATAAATAAATAAAAATACTCCATTATAGAATGTTTCATATATATACAGTCCCTGACAAAAGTCTTGTCGCTTATCTATTTTGTAGAAACACTTGCAATTAACCTGACTTTAAATTAATCAATTGGTGTTAGAAATAGCTCATATGAAAAGCTAAAACCCTCCCAAATTATGTTTAATGCACTGAAATAAATTAGTTTCACTGAAAAAAGATTTATCATTTAATCAAGACAGAAAGGTCAAATTTTGGCAAGACAAAAGTTTTGTCGCCTATACAGAAATTGAACAAATTTACTGCAAATACAACAATATGTCAGCAAATTATGTAGTGGTGCTGTGAGGTCCAAATGTAATATCTTGTATGACTTCCATGAGCTTGAAGGACTGTATCCATGCGGTTTGGCAAGGATTCATACAATTTATTGATGAAGTCATCAGGAATAGCAAAGAAAGCAGTCTTGCATGCCTCCCAGAGTTCATCAATATTCTTTGGTTTCGTCTTCCATGCTTCCTCTTTCATCCTACCCCACATATGCTCAATGATGTTCATGTCTGGTGACTGGGCTGGCCAATCCTGGAGCATCTTGATCTTCTTCGCCTTGAGGAACTTTGATGTGGAGATGGAAGTATGCGATGAAGCACCATCCTGCTGCAGAATTTGGCCTCTTTTATGGTTGGGAATATAAGAGGTAGCTAAGATTTCTTGGTATTTTAGACTATTGATGTTGCCTTCCACCCTGCAAATCTCTCGCACACCCCCATACTAAATGTAACCCCAGACCATGATTTTTCTGCCACCAAACTTCACTGTTTTCTGGGTGAATCTCGGATCCATGCGGGCTCCAGTAGGTCTCCTTCAATATTTGCGGCGACTGTGGTGTAATTCAACAGAAGATTAATCTGAAAAATCCACCTTCTTCCACTTTTCCAGCGTCCATCCTTTTAGCAGGCTGTGGGCCTTGGCAAATGCCACATGGTTTTTCAATTGTCTTTTGTTTAGTGCTGGCTTCTGGGCACTGATTCGACCATGGAGGCCATTTCGAGACAGAATCCGACAAACTGTTCTGGTTGACACAGGGACTTCAGGTGACCAGGTCTCGTGGAGCTCTGCTGCAGTGGAAAATGGGCTGGCCTTGGATTTTCGAGCCAACAAACGGTCCTCTCGAGCAGTTGTCTTGCGGGGTCTGCCTGACCTGGGCTTGTCAAAAACGTCTCCAGTGTCTTCAAATGTTTTTTTTTATCCTCTGTACTTGACGCTGAGACACATTGAAGGTGTCTGCCACATCAGCAGTGGATCTGGTCTTCAGCCTCTTGATAATCAAAACTTTAGTCTAAGGGTGAATCTTAGGCATGTTTGCAGAGGTCTAGTTGCAGTTGATGTGAAGGTATAGTGTACTGGGGTTGTTTTTATACACACCTGAGACCTAATTGATCCATTATTAGTCACAGGTCAAGCTCATATGACAAGGCGACAACACTTATGTCTTTGCAAAAATTGACTCAATGGGCTTTACCAAGCTGTGAATATTAGAATACTTTTTGACAGTTTCGTTTTGCACTGAAACATTATTACAAAAGCTGTTGGGATTAAAATGAGCCATTTCTTGAAAACAAATCTTGATTAGAAATATATTTCAGCGGCACTTCAGGTCAATTTGTACACAAGCGACAAGACTTTTGTCAGGGACTGTATATATATATATATATATATATATATATATTAGTGCTGTCAATCGATTAAAAACTTTAACTAGATTAATCACACATTTTTTCTGTGATTAATCGCAATTAATCGCAATAAAAAAAGAAATGTTTTTGTACGTTTTTAATATATTTTATAATGTAATAATTTCACAGTTAATCAAATTAATGTAGAAACAACATAAAGACAGTATATTTTAAATATTTTTTTAATGGCATCTTTTTATGAATGAAGGCCAGTATTACTGATATTAATACAGCTACTGATTTTTTTTTTCTTTTTCACATTTATTAGGCTTCAAAAATATAACACTTTTTAATTTAAGTGAACTTAAAACAATGCTAACATAAACCCATAATAAATGTCATATTTATTCGTGCCCTTCCTGTCTTAACAGTTAGGAAATATACTGTAATAAAGTTATCAAAGTTATATGCAGTCTGCACTGCATAAACTATAAATTAAATAGTTAATCCTTATTAAAGCTACAAAAGTTATTTAGTCAACAGCAGTGAGTCATTTTCTCTGTTCCCTTTGTTCTTTAACTTTACTGACAGGAAGCTTTATTGGCTGCTGTCCCTTTAAGAGCAGACAGACACGCGTGACGCGGATCTCACCGTTTATATACCGTACTGTCTATGGATCTCACACGCGCGCCTCATTCTCTCGCAACTCTTCGTTCATTTTAGACTTTATATAAATCATTTAAGACTGCTCTTATGAGGATAATCGACAAAACTGACATTTTGGGATTGTTATTGTTAGTTCAAGCGCGAAAGAGAACTGGATTCTGGCGCCCTGTCTATGCATTGTGTGTGTGTGTGTGTGTGTGTGTGTGTGTCACATAAAGACATTCACAGACAGCGCTTTCTCTTTTGTCTTGCCGCGCTTGAAATGTTTAAAAGCATTTAAATGAATAAGAGCGTGATCATATAATGTAAAGCTAGCCAACGGATGGCAGAAAAGACGGATGCTGCGTTAATTGCGTTAAATATTTTAACACGTTAAACCAGACAAAAATTAATCGCATGCGTTAACGCGTTAACGTTGACAGCACTAATATATATATATATATATATATATATATGATAGGACACAAAACTTAAAGGTCATTAGAAATTAAAATGAATGTTTTTTTTTTATGGAATATTGCAGTATTTATTATAAATTATTTATCGGTGCAGATCATAATTTTTTTTAATTCATGTTCCTCGTAATCTTGAATCAGAATAACTCCCCCTCCCTCCGCATCTCATCTCTTTTCTTCTCTGATGACGAGGGCGGGGCAACCTGTCAATCACATCAGATCCACCAATAGCAAACCACCACCATCCAATCAAGCCCCGCCCACATTTGTTCTTATTCATGTGCCGTTTCACTGGGATATACGTCACAATAGTGAAGAAAACACTATTGCAGCCTCTATTTCATGACGACTTTAGGACAGACAAACTAATTGACTTGTCCGAATGAATGTTATTTTTCAGATTTTGAGAATATGTATTTTTGCGGTCACCTCTGCTGGCACTGAAGTTCTTGAAGGGACCGGAGCTGACGTCCTCCGGTGGAGCGGGAACATGAGTCACTTCTCCATTGGCCACTGAAGAGGCTCTGGACTGGACGCTGGTGACCGTCCCGTACGACCCGGTGAGCTCACTGGGCCCAACCAAAGGCTTGCCCTCTTCGTTGTCCTCCTCCTCCTCTTCCTCCTCCTCTCCGTTCCTCTGACGCCTGTCGTCTTGAGGAGTGAAGTCCCAGTACATGAACAGGACTACGAACTGAAGGAGGATCCACAGCAGACACATGAAGAGCTGGAAAACACAACAGATCCATCAGGGCGAGCGTGTCTGCGAACGTCCACACACGCTTCGAGCGCTTCAGTCTCTCACCCCTGGGGACGTGTATTTGTTCACGGTGAAAGGCCCGACCTGGAAGTCACAGAGTCGGAGGAAGATATTGAACGCAGGACCTAGAAGACAAACAGGACAAAGTCAGCATTCGGAAAACAGTATATTAACACCAAACTGTGCTGTCATTATTTTATTTTTATTTTTTTATTTAAGAAATTAATACTTAATAAATATAATATATTTTAATTTTTTTTTCACATATTTATTCACATATTCATATTTATTTATTTATTATTTAAGGTCAATATAACCCCAGAACGCATGGAATATACGACACGTGTCGCATGGGATCATTCTGTAATACTTCTGTGCCTTTTTTTAAAAGCTTATTATTCAGTTATTCAATGCCATTATATAGGACGTTTTTATTTTATTTTTAAATTATGATTTAATTTTCATTTTAGGGTGAACAATCCCTTTAACTGTGTGTTTGCAGTTGCTGGATAAGCCTTGGAAGCTGAAGCTGGCAGTTACAGTAAGGGGTGTTACACTTCCAACATGCGCCTGAGGTGTTCGGCCAATCACAACGCACAGTGTCAGCTGGCCAATCACAGCACTCTGAGCTTTTCAGAAGGAGGGCGTTTTATAGAAATCAGTGTTTCAGACAGACTGGGAATAGAGGTTCGGCAATAATGTACAATATGTGATAAACAATGTGTTTTTTAGCATTAAAGCATGTAACCTTATGCTGTCACACCCAATAAACAAAAAAAATACACTTAAAATAGCATAAGAGTGTGTTCAGCAGAATAGTTGCTGAATCTAAAAGGGTATCAACAACTATGTTTATTGCACATGTTTGGTTGTTTTGCACCTACCAATGAGAAGCCCAGCCTGACGGCAGGCCATGACCGCAGCGAAGACGGTCGAACGGTCCTCAGGGGCCGTGTTTCGAGTCAGGAAGCCAAAGATAGAGGATCCAGCACCAGTGCCGATACCTAGGACAGCAGAACCCAGTTCCATCACTAAAGCACCACACACTCACACACACTTAAAGAAATTAGATTGAAACTTCACCTGCAACTAGACGACTGCCGAGCAATAACCATTTGGAGTATCCCATAAAATACAAGAAATTACCTAAAGACAGACAGAAAGAGATGTTACCCACAAGCCACTGGTGTTGCAAGCGTAGTCTCCACGAGGTTCGGGCTTACCGACAATCTCGAAGACATTGGCGAACAGGATGATCTTCTTGGTGCCGAGGGTGCGGTCGGACCAGAAGCCGAACAGAGGCCCGGCGAGGAGCCCGCTGAAGCTGAACGCTGATAGGCTGAGGCCAAGGAAGTACGGCGCCGCATCCAACGTCTGCAGATACCGCCATATCGTGGGCAAGATCACAGCTGGAAAACATCTGTGTGTGAATATTACTGGTACATCTGATATGATATTTTAATTATTATCCTTATAGATAGTCAGTTTAGTAATTAATGCCAGTTTATCAATATATATATATAACCTCTGTGACTCACTATTATGAAAAATCGGAAGAATCTCTGAACACAAAGAGCGATTCTGAGACAGGAATGTCAGAAATTGTCTCTTATACAAGAAACAAGTGTATTAGAAACAAGTAACAATTCAGTCACGGTTATTAGCGACATCACGTTATACGTGACAGTATCCAAGACAGTATCCTTGTTGTTACATGGAGTCTAGAAGAAGGGGGATTTACATTATTAAGAATTTTCCAGACAACTGAAACATTTAGCAACATTAGGCCTATTTATTTATTTTACATTTATATAAGGAATCCAGATAATATGAATATTTTAATGTTTACCAAGGTAACGCTATGGTACTTTGGAGTCCCATTAACTTAACAAGTATAATATTATGTTAAATTCCCATTAACTTAAGTATAATATTATGTTAAAATTCCCATTAACTTAACAAGTATAATATTATGTTAAGTTCCCATTAACTTAACAAGTATAATATTATGTTAAGTTCCCATTAACTTAAGTATAATATTATGTTAAAATTCCCATTAACTTAAAAAGTATATTATGTTAAATTCCCATTAACTTTTCAAGTATAATATTATGTTAAATTCCCATTAACTTAAGTATAATATTATGTTACAGTTTTTCTCGATTGCTTAAACACTATAACCAGGCTTTTGAACTAAAATTTCAAAACCATAATGCCATTTATCAAAAAGCACACCCATTTCACTAAACTATAAACACTATTCCCTGTTTTGACACATGAGTCAAATTTGTTGAACTGTCACTGCAAAACTCTACACACAAATCCCTTCATTTCTCATTGCCTACACCATGTTGTCATTTATAAAGCACTAGCATTCAATATTGTTCACTCAAGTCAGCACAGCTTCAGCTCAGTTAGCACACAATTACCCAGGTGGAAACACTAAGAGTCAAAATTTAACACACATCAATCAGATCCTTCAATAGATAGATAAAGGGGCCCAAATCAGTTTATTGAGTTTTGGAACAATGGATCCAGAAAGACATGAAGGAAGAGATCGAGGAGGGATAAGGAGGAGGACGAAGGGCAAGAAGACAAGCAGTCTCAGATGAAATTCAAGCCACTCTAGTTGCACGTCTTTGTCAATGGTATGACTATGAGGGAGGCTGGGCTATGAGTAAGGCCAAATTTGAGTCGCTTTACTGTCGCCTCGAGAGCCTTCAGGGAGGTGTGGTGGTGGCAAACAAAATTCTATCACTGAATAAAAGACAAACATTTCCAATAGTCTTTGGTGAGGTGTATTTTCTTGCAAGAAAAGGCCAGCAGTCGTACAGTCACACAGAGTGGCTGCAGAGTGTGACAGTGAAGGTTGGCCATCCTTCATCCTTTATAGTCTTGACTCCCAGAATGTTATCTTTCTAGGCAAATGATGGTATTTCAACCATATGTGGAACATTCTTAGACGTGTTCATCATATTGTCTCCTTGAGTGGATCGAGGCCCTCCTGTCACCTACTAACACTCTTTACCATTCCAATACAATTCCATATTAGAATAAGGTTTTGTGTGTGCTCTTTTACTGTCATATGATGGTCACACACATCTTACTGTAAGTAAGTAAATACTGTAAAAAAAGAATTGAGGAGAGAGTAAAAAAATATATATATTTTTGTGTGTGTGTGTGTGTGTGTGTGTTGTACTGTGTAGTACATGAATGAATAAAAATGTGCCGGTGTATCCATTGGTTGTGTCTTTTGTGTTCATCATGTGAAAAGGTTTGTGATGGGGGGAACCACAAGTAACATAACTTACCAGTTTTGGAAATGTTGTTTTGAATTTATTGCACCAGTGTGTTAGACTATGTTGTTGTGTGTGTGATTTTGAGGGCTTGTGTGTCCTGTCTGAGGGCAAAGTTTGGTTTTTCAGCAAGAGTGAATGGTTTTGAGTGTAGAGCTTCATTTTGACCTGAAAATAGGATGTTTGGGGAATTGGGTGAGACGTTATGGATTTGTGTTTACTGTTTTGAGAATATGAGGCATAGTTTCAAGAAATGTGTTTAAGCAATCGAGAAAAACTGTAAAATTCCCATTAACTTAAAAAGTATAATATTATGTTAAGTTCCCATTAACTTAAGTATAATATTATGTTAAATTCCCATTAACTTAACAAGTATAATATTATGTTAAGTTCCCATTAACTTAACTATAGCCTAATATTAATTCCCATTAACTTAACAAGTATAATATTATGTTAAATTCCCATTAACTTAACAAGTATAATATTATGTTAAATTCCCATTAACTTAACAAGTATAATATTATGTTAAGTTCCCATTAACTTCAGTATAATATTATGTTAAATTCCCATTAACTTAACAAGTATAATATTATGTTAAGTTCCCATTAACTTAAGTATAATATTATGTTAAATTCCCATTAACTTAAGTATAATATTATGGTAAATTCCCATTAACTTAACAAGTATAATATTATGTTAAGTTACCATTAACTTAAGTATAATATTATGTTAAATTCCCATTAACTTAAGTATAATATTATGTTAAGTTCCCATTAACTTAACTATAGCCTAATATTAATTCCCATTAACTTAACAAGTATAATATTATGTTAAATTCCCATTAACTTAAGTATAATATTATGTTAAGTTCCCATTAACTTCAGTATAATATTATGTTAAATTCCCATTAACTTAACAAGTATAATATTATGTTAAGTTCCCATTAACTTAAGTATAATATTATGTTAAATTCCCATTAACTTTACAAGTATAATATTATGTTAAATTCCCATTAACTTAACAAGTATAATATTATGTTAAGTTACCATTAACTTAAGTATAATATTATGTTAAGTTCCCATTAACTTAACAAGTATAATATTATGTTAAGTTCCCATTAACTTCAGTATAATATTATGTTAAATTCCCATTAACTTAACAAGTATAATATTATGTTAAGTTCCCATTAACTTTACAAGTATAATATTATGTTAAATTCCCATTAACTTAACAAGTATAATATTATGTTAAGTTCCCATTAACTTAAGTATAATATTATGTTAAGTTCCCATTAACTTAACAAGTATAATATTATGTTAAGTTCCCATTAACTTCAGTATAATATTATGTTAAATTCCCATTAACTTAACAAGTAT
>NC_140222.1:40801725-40874225 GCF_951802725.1 Rutilus rutilus
TGAAGATACTCGACAAAAATACATTTGGGCATAATTGTGTGTGTTATTGTTCGTTCAAGCTCGAAAGAGAACTGTACTCTGGCATGCTGTTTTGTGCGCGCGCACGATATTAGCGCGAGTCTTTCATATTGCTCTTTCTGTCAGTCAGGACATTCACAGGCAGCGCGCTCATTTTGTCTTATCGCGCATGAATGGTTTAAACTCATTTGCATTAATAAGAGCGGGATCATGTAACACTATAGAGCCATAGGATGTCAAAAATGAACAGATGCTACGTTAATAGCGCTAATTTGTTTATTTAATATAAAATCGCAGCATTTTGCGTCATATAATCGCGTAGGCTTGACATCGCGATTGCGATATGATTAATCGTGCAGCACTAGTTTGAAGAAAGAGACCAAATGTAAAATAACATTTATGTAACTGTATAAATTAAAGATTAATCCTTATTTAAGTTACAAAAGCTTTTCAATCAAGAGCTGTAAGTGATTTCCTTGACTTTAGCTGTTGTTTGATTAACATTAAAAGCGCAGACAGCAGGAATATTAGGCTACTGTCACTTTAAAAGGGACATATCATGAAAATCTGACTTTTTCCGTGTTTAAGTGCTATAATCAGGTCCCCCGGTGTATCTACCAAACCAGAAAACGTGAAAAGTGACAACCCAGTAACTTTATTTTGGTGAGTCTTTCTCTGCAAGCATGTCAAAAATAAGCCGATCAGATTTTGCTCCCCTTCTGGCGTAGGAAGAGGATCTTATTATAATATTACGCCCCGTAATCTGCACGTTTCCAAAGCAAAGCATGTAAACTGATCAGTCCGAGCACTGAACACTATTGGACCACAGAAAAATGTCACAGTTGTCTTATTTAGACCTCAGGGAACTGGGTAAACTTGTGTAAAAGTTAAACACATGCAAGTCGATGAGATGAATCAATGTAACTCCACTACAACTATATGAATATCCGTCTAAAAGTTGAGTCTCTCCGTAAGGCTGCACTCGCCACTGGTTATTTCTGAGATTATTCCTGAGTTTTGTCATTGTGTAAAGGCTCTGCCCTCTTCTGAACGGAGGCGGAGCAGCAGCTCATTTGCATTTAAAGGGACACACAAAAACGGCGTGATTTTCCTCACACCCAAAAAGGGCCAAATTTGACAAGCTATAATAAATGATCTGGGGGGGGGGGGGTTTTGAGCTGAAATAACAGACACATTTGGAGACACCATAGATTTATAATACACCTTGTGAAAGCGTGTCACCTTTAAGACCGGATGCACGGATCCAGTACACTGAGGCCCCATCCACACTACTGCGTTTTCGTTTAGAAACGGACACCTTTTGCTACGTTTGCACCTCCCGTCCAGACTAAAACGGCAAAAAACGAAGACCTAAAACGGAGAAGTTTAGAAACGCTGCTGACCCCGTTTTGCGTTTTGAATCTCCGGAGGGCGTTTTAGTGAAGACGGGTCAAAACGGAGGACTTTAGAAACGATGACGCAGAGGCTCACGCTCGGCTCTATGATTGGGTGTCATCGGTCATGGAGTATACACAGGTAATATTCCGTACCAGTAAACTCCACCCGCTGGAACAGTTTCTTACAGTAACTGGCGCGGCTCGGGCGGTAAACGAGTGCATACTAGAAATAGAACCGACGCCTATTTTTCATGCGACACGCAAGTGTGTTGGAAGCGTTTCCAGGCAAAATAGAATAGGAAAAGATGTTTATATGTCATTTTGACACAAATACATATTAATAAATTAATTAATAATAAAGTATATGTGTATATATATATATATGTGTATATATATATGTGTGTATATGTATATGTGTATATATATGTGTGTGTGTATATATATATATATATATATATATATATATAATATAGTGATATGATATAATATTGAAATGACAAATGAACATCAATGACTTACCGAGATCGACAGGATAAATCTGGATGTTCACATCAAGGATCAGGTCCATTTTGAAAGACTCACTTTCACAGTGAAGACGAGATACTAATAACAACAAAACAAATATGTTAATGTTATAGACTGCCGGTGTGTTTGGACAACATTGAGTTTGATTTTAAAGTACTTTAGAGATTGATTCTTCAGTAACTTTGCAGCTACATGTCAGCTAGCAGTGATTTGCGTATTAGTAGAGTATTAGGTCCGGGTTAATAGTGTAAGTACTCTACTAATACTCTAATGAGAGTTAGTGGACATGTAGTTGCAAAGTTACTTATAGTCAGAAGAGTGTCTAAAATAGACCATCGAAATAAGGCGAAACCAAATATTGTTCTGGCATGAAAGGTCTTTTGTAGTGGATATAGCAGTATTATAGAGCATGATATGTTTTTATTTAGTTGTTATCTTCCCAATATCCATTATTAAAGTAGCATTTACATTAAAATAAATATTAAGTAAAAGGTTAAATATTTGTATGTTCTTGTTATTTTTTTGTACTTCATCTGAAACTTTTAGTTTTAATGTTGAATGCTCAGTATCAATTATTAATGTAGCATTTACATAAGAGAGTATTTACTTTAAAAACATTAACAAATAAACTAAAATAATTTTTATTTTAATTTATGAATATATTTTTTAATGTTTACACTCACTGTCAATAGTTTGGAATAATTAAGATTTTTTATGTTTGTGAAAAAAAGTCTCTTCTGCTGCATTTATTTGCTCAAAAATATAGTAAATATTGTGAAATATTACTCAATAAGGATACATAGGATTGATAAAAACTTGATTATTCCAAACTTTTGGCCGCCAGTGTTAAGTAAATAGTAGTTTATTATATAAATACTACTTTAATAATGGATATCGGGGTGAAAAAACGAAAGAAAAATTGTATTTCTTAAAGTAGTAAACATTAATTTCATATTCTCACCTCTGTCAAACTTTTTCCCATCCGGATCAATATCCTTCACATCAAAGATGTCCTCAAACAGAATCCCAGCCATCTGTCCTCAAACTGGCGATGTATTATCCTGGTCAAACAAAACAAGGATGGCAATATTTAACACGTGACTCTGTAAAATATGAATGAATTGCATGTCGATGTTTCATAAAGCCTCATACTAACACTCTCGTTAGTATCAAGTATACATAGCGTTTTAAATAAACGCTTTTCTGCAAATATGACATACTTTCTCCAGATATAGTGTGCGTGATATCGTTCCAGTTAAAAATGTGAGAGAACAACTGTATAAATAAACAACTCTCTTCTCATTCAACACAAATATGAAACATGCCGCGAAACAATGTGCTTCACCTCCGGCCACGTGACTTACTACTGCATCCGGTTCATGGCGCGAATTTACTACGATTAAATATATATCATTTTACTTTGCTCTAAAATATAAATATTCCGCCCTCGTAGTAAATTACACAGTCGTATTAAAAAAATAAATATATTTACATAAATAGAAAAAGTAATACATAAATAAGAATAAATAAATATAACTAATATAACACGACATAATTTTTTTTTTTTAAATCATGCCAATCTTGATTATAATAAATCCATTCTCAAATAAGCAAAGCAATAATTTTCATTTATTGAAAAAAAAAAAAAAAAAAAAACTCTCAAGCCAAATGGATCATCGAGAACTACATTTTATCTCACGTAAAACTACAAACAATTTACGACACTGCTTTCCGGCAACCATAGTTCCGTTGCGGTTGTTATGAGAAAGCGTCTTCCTCATGGTTACTGCCACGGTTAGCCAAACAGCTTCTGTTTATCCCGCGGAAATCATCTTTAATTCTATATATATCTCGACAGATTTGACATAAAACACATCAGATATGTTGAGCGACGGTTGTAACTTACATTAAACTATTCTTAATGAGGTGAGTTCTGTTCTACTCAGACTGTAAACTGGCTATCAAACAAGCAAGCTAACGTAACTATATGGGTTATACGTTATATATGTGTATTCTGCTCATTATTACACACCTAAAAATATGTGTAGTGTTTTAAGCAGCATATATAAGTCGGTTTATTCTGCGTTTGTTTTGCCTTGGACTGGAGATAGGAAAACAGGTCTCAAGTGACTTATTTGTAAAGCAAATTATGTAAGTTAACTTATTTTGTTTATTTTGTGTCGGTTTTCTCGGAGATTACATACAGCCTAGCCAGCAGAAAGCTGTTTGTTATACTATATAAAAGTATTATTTAGTATTTAGCAGTGACATCTTCGTCTTGAGATGTGATATTTTCTTTATGCTCTTCTTCCAGTATTATTAAAGTTTATGGTTTGTTGTTTTAGATTGTGGATCAATGAGCTCCAGAAAATCTGTAAAGATGGGTGAGAATCTGGCAAGTGAAAGTGATCTTCTGTCGATGATCAATGAGGTGGGCTTACAGCACTTTTAGCAGTTTATTTATTTAAGTAATATTTCACAAATATGGACATATAATGACAGATGACGTAACGGTTTACAGTATCTGAAGTTCGGCGAGTTTGAAGAGACTGCGAGAGTGTTTGAGAAGGAAATCAAACGCAAAGGAAAACCTGCCCTCAAAAGCTCCGGAGCGACACGCCGAGACTCCAGAACCAGCATCACTCATGTGAGAGTTACTGATCTCATTCACACACACACACACACACACACACACACACACACACACACACACACACACACACACACACACAACATCACATGCTCATCTGCAGTGTGTTCTAGTAGATTAACTTGCCTTATTATCTTATTATAAACTATCTGTCTGTCTATCTATCTATCTATCTATCTATCTGTCTGTCTGTCTATCTGTCATCTCTCTATATGTCTGTCTGTCTGTCTGTCTGTCTGTCTGTCTGTCTATCTATCTGTCTGTATTTCTGTTATCTGTCTGTCTGCCTGTTATCTATCTATCTATCTATCTATCTATCTATCTATCTATCTATCTATCTATCTATCTCTGTCTATCTATCTATCTATCTATCTGTCTATCTGTCTGTCTGTCATCTGTCTGTCTGTCTGTCATCTATCCATCTATCTATCTATATGTCTGTCTGTCTATCATCTATCTATCTGTCTGTCTGTCTGTCTGTCTGTCATATGTCTGTCCATCTGTTATCTATCTGTCTGTCTTCTATCTATCTATCTATCTGTCTGTCTGTCTGTTATCTATCTATATGTCTGTCTGTCTGTCTGTCTGTCTATCTATCTATCTATCTATCTGTCTGTCTGTCTTTCTGTTATCTGTCTGTCTGTCTGTCTGTCTGTCTGTTATCTATCTATCTATCTATCTGTCTGTCTGTCTGTCTGTCTGTCTGCCAGTCTATCTGTCATCTGTCTGTCTGTCTGTCTATCTATCTAATCTACCTATCTATCTATCTGTCTGTCTGCCTGTCTATCTGTCATCTGTCTGTCTGTCTGTCTGTCTGTCATCTATCTATCTATCTATATGTCTGTCTGTCTGTCTATCATCTATCTATATGTCTGTCTGTCTGTCTGTCTATCTATCTATCTGTCTGTCTGTCTGTCATATATCTGTCTGTCTTCTATCTATCTATCTATCTATCTATCTATCTATCTGTCTGTCTATCTGTCATCTATCTATATGTCTGTCTGTCTGTCTGTCTGTCTATCTATCTGTCTGTCTTTCTGTTATCTGTCTGTCTGTCTGTTATCTATCTATCTATCTATCTGTCTGTCTGTCTGCCTGTCTATCTGTCATCTGTCTGTCTGTCTGTCATCTATCCATCTATCTATCTATCTATATGTCTGTCTGTCTGTCTATCATCTATCTATATGTCTGTCTGTCTATCTATCTATCTGTCTGTCTGTCTGTCATCTATCTATCTATCTATCTGTCTGTCTGTCTGTCTGTCTGTCATATGTCTGTCCATCTGTTATCTATCTGTCTGTCTTCTATCTATCTATCTATATGTCTGTCTGTCTGTCTGTCTGTCTATCTGTCATCTATCTATATGTCTGTCTATCTATCTATCTATCTATCTGTCTGTCTGTCTTTCTGTTATCTGTCTGTCTGTTATCTGTCTATCTGTCATCTGTATGTCTGTCTATCTATCTATCTATCTATCTGTCTGTCTGTCTGCCTGTCTATCTGTCATCTATCTGTCTGTCTGTCTGTCATCTATCCATCTATCTATCTATATGTCTGTCTGTCTGTCTATCATCTATCTATATGTCTGTCTGTCTATCTATCGATCGGTCTGTCTGTCTGTCTGTCATATGTCTGTCCATCTGTTATCTGTCTGTCTGTCTGTCTGTCTGTCTGTCTGTCTGTCTGTCTGTCTGTTATCTATCTATCTATCTATCTGTCTGTCTGTCTGTCTGTCTGCCAGTCTATCTGTCATCTGTCTGTCTGTCTGTCTGTCTGTCTATCTATCTAATCTACCTATCTATCTATCTATCTATCTATCTGTCTGTCTGCCTGTCTATCTGTCATCTGTCTGTCTGTCTGTCTGTCATCTATCTATCTATCTATATGTCTGTCTGTCTGTCTGTCTGTCTGTCTATCATCTATCTATATGTCTGTCTGTCTATCTATCTATCTATCTGTCTGTCTGTCTGTCATATATCTGTCTGTCTTCTATCTATCTATCTATCTATCTATCTGTCTGTCTATCTGTCATCTATCTATATGTCTGTCTGTCTGTCTGTCTATCTATCTGTCTGTCTTTCTGTTATCTGTCTGTCTGTCTGTTATCTATCTATCTATCTATCTATCTGTCTGTCTGTCTGTCTGTCTGTCTGCCTGTCTATCTGTCATCTGTCTGTCTGTCTGTCATCTATCCATCTATCTATCTATCTATATGTCTGTCTGTCTATCATCTATCTATATGTCTGTCTATCTATCTATCTATATGTCTGTCTGTTTGTCTGTCTGTCTGTCTGTCTGTCTGTCTGTCATCTATCTGTCTGTCTGTCTGTCTGTCTGTCTGTCTGTCTGTCTGTCTGTCTGTCATATGTCTGTCCATCTGTTATCTATCTGTCTGTCTTCTATCTATCTATCTATATGTCTGTCTGTCTATCTGTCATCTATCTATATGTCTGTCTATCTATCTATCTATCTGTCTGTCTGTCTTTCTGTTATCTGTCTGTCTGTTATCTGTCTGTCTGTCTGCATGTCTATCTGTCATCTGTCTGTCTGTCTGTCTTCTATCTATCTATCTATCTATCTGTCTGTCTGTCTGTTATCTATCTATATGTCTGTCTGTCTGTCTGTCTGTCTATCTATCTATCTGTCTGTCTGTCTTTCTGTTATCTGTCTGTCTGTCTGTCTGTCTGTCTGTTATCTATCTATCTATCTGTCTGTCTGTCTGTCTGTCTGTCTGCCAGTCTATCTGTCATCTGTCTGTCTGTCTGTCTATCTATCTAATCTACCTATCTATCTATCTGTCTGTCTGCCTGTCTATCTGTCATCTGTCTGTCTGTCTGTCTGTCTGTCATCTATCTATCTATCTATATGTCTGTCTGTCTGTCTATCATCTATCTATATGTCTGTCTGTCTGTCTGTCTATCTATCTATCTGTCTGTCTGTCTGTCATATATCTGTCTGTCTTCTATCTATCTATCTATCTATCTATCTATCTATCTATCTATCTATCTATCTATCTGTCTGTCTATCTGTCATCTATCTATATGTCTGTCTGTCTGTCTGTCTGTCTGTCTATCTATCTGTCTGTCTTTCTGTTATCTGTCTGTCTGTCTGTTATCTATCTATCTATCTATCTGTCTGTCTGTCTGCCTGTCTATCTGTCATCTGTCTGTCTGTCTGTCATCTATCCATCTATCTATCTATCTATATGTCTGTCTGTCTGTCTATCATCTATCTATATGTCTGTCTGTCTATCTATCTATCTGTCTGTCTGTCTGTCATCTATCTATCTATCTATCTGTCTGTCTGTCTGTCTGTCATATGTCTGTCCATCTGTTATCTATCTGTCTGTCTTCTATCTATCTATCTATATGTCTGTCTGTCTGTCTGTCTGTCTATCTGTCATCTATCTATATGTCTGTCTATCTATCTATCTATCTATCTGTCTGTCTGTCTTTCTGTTATCTGTCTGTCTGTTATCTGTCTATCTGTCATCTGTATGTCTGTCTATCTATCTATCTATCTATCTGTCTGTCTGTCTGCCTGTCTATCTGTCATCTATCTGTCTGTCTGTCATCTATCCATCTATCTATCTATATGTCTGTCTGTCTGTCTATCATCTATCTATATGTCTGTCTGTCTATCTATCGATCGGTCTGTCTGTCTGTCTGTCATATGTCTGTCCATCTGTTATCTGTCTGTCTGTCTGTCTGTCTGTCTGTCTGTCTGTCTGTCTGTCTGTTATCTATCTATCTATCTATCTGTCTGTCTGTCTGTCTGCCAGTCTATCTGTCATCTGTCTGTCTGTCTGTCTATCTATCTATCTAATCTACCTATCTATCTATCTATCTATCTATCTGTCTGTCTGCCTGTCTATCTGTCATCTGTCTGTCTGTCTGTCTGTCATCTATCTATCTATCTATATGTCTGTCTGTCTGTCTGTCTGTCTATCATCTATCTATATGTCTGTCTGTCTATCTATCTATCTATCTGTCTGTCTGTCTGTCATATATCTGTCTGTCTTCTATCTATCTATCTATCTATCTATCTGTCTGTCTGTCTGTCTGTCTGTCTATCTATCTGTCTGTCTTTCTGTTATCTGTCTGTCTGTCTGTTATCTATCTATCTATCTATCTATCTATCTATCTGTCTGTCTGTCTGTCTGTCTGTCTGTCTGTCTGCCTGTCTATCTGTCATCTGTCTGTCTGTCTGTCATCTATCCATCTATCTATCTATCTATATGTCTGTCTGTCTATCATCTATCTATATGTCTGTCTATCTATCTATCTATATGTCTGTCTGTTTGTCTGTCTGTCTGTCTGTCTGTCTGTCTGTCATCTATCTGTCTGTCTGTCTGTCTGTCTGTCTGTCTGTCTGTCTGTCTGTCATATGTCTGTCCATCTGTTATCTATCTGTCTGTCTTCTATCTATCTATCTATATGTCTGTCTGTCTATCTGTCATCTATCTATATGTCTGTCTATCTATCTATCTATCTGTCTGTCTGTCTTTCTGTTATCTGTCTGTCTGTTATCTGTCTGTCTGTCTGCATGTCTATCTGTCATCTGTCTGTCTGTCTGTCTATCTATCTATCTATCTATCTATCTGTCTGTCTGTCTGTCTGCCTGTCTATCTGTCATCTGTCTGTCTGTCTGTCATCTATCCATCTATCTATCTATATGTCTGTCTGTCTGTCTATCATCTATCTATATGTCTGTCTGTCTATCTATCTATCTATCTGTCTGTCTGTCTGTCTGTCTGTCATATGTCTGTCCATCTGTTATCTTTCTGTCTGTCTTCTATCTATCTATCTATCTATCTGTCTGTCTGTCTGTTTGTCTGTTATCTATCTATATGTCTGTCTGTCTGTCATCTATCCATCTATCTATCTATATGTATGTCTGTCTGTCTATCATCTATCTATATGTCTGTCTGTCTGTCTATCTATCTATCTATCTGTCTGTCTTTCTGTTATCTGTCTGTCTGTCTGTTATCTATCTATCTATATATCTATCTGTCTGTCTGCCTGTCTATCTGTCATCTGTCTGTCTATCTGTCATCTATCTATCTATCTATCTATCTATCTATCTATCTATCTATCTATCTATCTATCTGTCATCTATCTATCTATCTATCTGTTATATATCTGTCTGTCTGTTATCTGTCTATCTATCAATCTATCTATCTATCTATCTATCTATCTATCTGTCTGTCATCTATCTATCTATCTATCTATCTATCTATCTATCTATCTATCTGTTATCTATCTGTTTGTCTGTCTGTTATCTATCTGTCTATCTATCTATCTGTCTGTCTGTCTGCCTGTTATCTATCTATCTATCTATCTATCTATCTGTCTGTCTGTCTGTCATCTATCTATCTATCTATCTATATGTATGTCTGTCTGTCTGTCTGTCTGTCATCTATCTATATGTCTGTCTGTGTGTCATATGTCTGTCCATCTGTTATCTATCTATCTATCTATCTATCTATCTGTCTGTCTGTCTGTCTGTCTGTCTGTCTCTCTGTCTGTCTGTCTGTCTGTCTGTCTTTCTGTCTGTCTGTTTCTAAAAAAAAATGAGCTTTTAAAACTACTAAAATAAAACTTAAAACTATTTCAAACTTAAAACCTTCAAACTTGAAGCTGCATCACTTCTGTCATTACCTGTCAAGCATTTTACAAAGCATTTATTCTTTTCTCTAAAAGAATAAAAGTTTGAAACAAAGTATAATTCATTTAAATATGTTTACTTAGTGATCAGAAAACATCTCTTTTTTTTTCATTACCAAAATACTTAGTATTTGTGAATTTAAAAAAATTAAAAATGGAAAAGCAACTGATTTATTTTTTATTCTTTTTATATATATATATAAATAAAGTTCATTATTTGATAACTTTTTTTTCCCTTCTCTTTCCTATAGGATGATTTCCTCAGCTCCTTTAATGATGGAGACTATAAAGTATTCTCTGAGCTGTGGGCTAAAAACATTCCTCCGGAGATTCGCGATTGTGATCCAACGGCACAGAAACTGGAATTCTACTTACAAATTCATTTTACAATATACCCACTGAAATCTCCCGTAGGAAGTCACGTAAGGGCACTTTATTTCTGGTAATGCAAATAAAATGACCTATTACTTTTAAATGAAATGACTGTATTGACATAGTTAAATATCCAATGCATGTACTCTGTTCGACCAGCAGATGTCCCCATAAAATAACAGGTTCAAGCAAACCTCTCGTTCAGTCAAATGCGTGATTTAAATCAATATTTAATAGACATTGTATTGACTTTCAGTCAAATGTGATAACGTTTTTGTTTAATGTGAAAACATAACTGTGTAATGCAGGATAAAGGAGAGTTTGAGAACAGGATCACACATTTCAAACACTACCTGGAGACCAGAGGAGCGGCGCTGAGCCAGACCACTGAATTCCTGCCCTTCTACGCCCTGCCGTTTGTGCCCAATCCCACGGTGCACCCCTCCTTCCAAGAGCTCTTCCAGGTGCAACACACACACACACACACACACACTAACAATCACCAAAACACCAGCTGATTAAAAGTCATTACAAAAAAATTGCTTTGAAAACTTAGGATAAGAGATACAGTCTTATAGGTACATCATACTAGCATATTGAGAAATTCATATATTTATGTGTGGCAAACATCAGTTACACTGAGCACTTGCTTCAAGTAGAGGAACCATATTTTCTCTACTTGATCATAGGATTCCTGGATGCCAGAGTTGAGAGAAAGGCTGGAGAAGTTTCTTTCAGTGACTCTGAAAGCGTCAAACAAACCGAGGCTTTTGACTTTATATGTATCCTTTTTTTCCCCCATTTTTATATATATATATATATATATATATACACCGTTGTCCAGTGGGAAGTACTTAGAAAAAGTAGTTTTAATTAATCCTGGGTAATAATTACATTTGTTCTGTCTTCAGAAAGTTCCTCAATGAAAATGTTTAACTTTTATTGACTCATTGAACCTTATCGAATGTCCCTTTTCTAATCTCATGGAAACTGCTTCTGTATGTGGAAAGCAGAAAAAAGCAGAAGTGTAAAGATGCGTTTAACAGTGTTTTACAGGTTAACACAACAGTAGTGTTAAATGCACAAAGATATCTGATAATGAAGGTAATATGAAGATAAATCAGTATTCTGCTGGTCATGTGATCTTAACATGGCGACATGAGGACATACCATTTTATTGAATAAATGTGTTCTAGACTACTTATCTATCTATAAATTACAGAAACGTGTGTGTGTGTGTGTGTGTCTGTTATTCGCATATCTCTTGAACCGTTAGTCCGATGGATTTCAAACTTGACAGGTGTCTCGCTACGGGCACTAGGGTGGTCCTTATCAAGTCCAATTTTTTTTTTGTGCAAAATGTTAGTGTCTTAACCTCTTAAACTGTTCCTTTTAACTTCAAAATTGGAAATATGCAAAAATGTTAACAAAAAAAATGATATTTAGAGGTAGCTCAATCATGTGGAAGATTGCCTATGTTAAGCTGTGCGGCGTTATTGTGATATGCAAGTAATATTAAAAGTTGCTGCAAATGAACTACATTTTATTGAAATCAGAGCAACACTGACATGACAACAATCTCAAAAAAAGCACAAAGTTTTCAACAATCCCTCATTTCTGATGCTCAGCACCCAGTGTTGACTTTTTGCAGTCTGGATAGATCCGTCGGTGATCTTCCACCACATGAAGGAGAAACTGCAATTGTTCTTCAGAGTGTGTGAGATAGCCATTGTATTCGCCTCTCTCGGCGTGATCATTGACTACTTTCATTGCATGTATGATTGCCTGTGCCTCCTGATAATCTGCCTGATTCGGCCAAAGTTCCGGGTCAATTTCAAGGAACGTAATGTAATTTTTTTAACCAAAAAATGTGCTCTAAACCCAAACAATAACCAAGGTGATCATCAATAGAAATATGTATTGATTCCACCAGGAAAGGTAAATCTGCTTAACCAGGTCATGGATGGATTCATTTGGATTTAGTTTCTACAATAAGTAAACTGAGATATGCATCTAAAATACATATTTAGGAATATATGGAGCATATGGAATATGTGGAGGTTTTTTTTGGAATTTTACTAGCCAGGTACAATACCAATTCAAATGATCGTTTTTTAACGAAAATCATCAAAATCTCAGAAAGTTTAAAGCTATTGAGCTGCCAGTAATTATTATGTTACTGCCATAAAAATTGGCATGCTGTACTTTCTTATATAAAGGAACAATTTGAAGGTTTAAGAGCATGACAATTGGAGACTTTAAAAATAAGGACCACCCTAACGGGCACGAGTAAGTGCAGTGCCAAGTTTGACGTTGTTTGGGTTAGAAATGCAAAATATATCGGTAAATATATCGGTAAAAGAAGCCCCAAGAAGGTCGTGGTTTAAAAATAAACATTCTGGCATAAACACTCTGTCAGCTACACATTAAGTCAGCTACACTGTTTACTTCTGAATATTATATTTTATTCACGGCCATCGTTTGTAGTAACCTATTCACAATAGCGTTTTTTTCTGAGTTCACTGTGGAGCGCTTATTAATTTGTGGATGTTAACTGAATCTGTAAGTCAGCTACACTGTTTATTTCGGAATATTATATTTTATTCTGGTGCGCTTAACGTTATCGCTTTCTACCATGCACAAATAAAAATGCCACTGAGCTTTTGCTGTGTAATTGTAACAATGAGCACTCAAACACACCGAACCAACAATTACTAAAAACACACACAAAAACTGATTTTGCACGGGCATTTTGCACTAGTATGACTAATAATAACCTTCATCTCGCTTAAAACGTACATATAATCATAATTACTTAAGAAGTGTCATAAAATGCTGTTTCAATAACCATAAAAATTATATTATTATAATAATTTTTAATAGAGTAATAAATGCTGTTGTTTTGAACTTTATTCATCAAAGAATTCTGATTTTTTTTTTTTTTTTTTTTTTTTTTTTTTTTCACAGATTCCATAAAGATATTAAGCAGAACAAAATGCAGTATTGGCAGTGTGTAGTATTTCCTTTTACTGTAATGTTTAGCAATAATGAAAACAGTTAGTGGAATGTTTAAATCGCTGAATCTAATTATAAGCCATATTGAAAGTGATACATGCCTTTGAAACAGGTAATGTTATGACACATCACATCACCCTTAAATAGTTTACCCGAAACCTGAAATAGCCGTGAGCATTTAATGAGTAATTGTGTAAGAGCAGCTGAACGATGCACCTTTTAATGAATTTATGATATCAACCAAAGCTGCTTTACAATACACAATAAATTGTCCACCTCAGCTATTGATGGCTGAACCTCTGTTGTAATATAGGAAAGCCTGAGGATTATGATTGCATAATCATTAAACATTGTGTAAGTGTATTGTATATAGTCGTAAAATGCACATGTTCTGGTGTTGTGTCAGAACAATGGGCTGTGGATTGTGAAAACAAGTCCTCTGAATGATGTTTAATGAGCAAACTGATGGTGTTTAAGGGGAAGGAAAATTGCTGACATTAATCCATCAAAATGAAAAATGACTTGTTGGCATGACTCCTTAACACAAAGAAACCAGAACGATGGTGGAAAAGGCAACAAAGGTGAGTTATTCTGAAGAAGTTCCTAGATTGTTACTGTTGTATTGTTGGTAGAGCCCAAAATAGGCTAAATTCTTATATAATATTTAATTAATTATTTAATTAAACTTGGCATAATTTTGTCCCTAATAATGTCCCTGTTTTTCTGTGCAAATGAAATTGCACCTGTCAGAAAAAAAAAAAAAAATTTATTTGGTTAACATGATATAAATGATATTGGATTTGTTTTTTTGTTTTTTAATTAAGATTTTTACAAAATCTTTATCTAGTATCACAAATGACTGTTGTAAGTAATTCATTGGGTCACAAGGTGAGGGAAGCATATAGAGGAAGTAGTTTTAATCCTGAATCTCCAGTCGCATTGTAAATCATGATGACGGGAAGTAATTACATTTTTTATGATATAATATAATATTAGGTTAGACTTTATTTTAAGGTGTCATTGTTACAGTGTAGTTATACATTTAAGTACTCAGTAATATTTATTAACTACATGTGTTTACTATAGGGTTAGGGTAGGATTAGGATTTGGTTGAGGGTTAGTTGCATAAGTACATGTATCATATAACAAAGACACTGTAAAATAAAGTGTTACCTAATATTATACTATAATAGAATTAGTTCTGTCAAATCGATTAATCGCGATTAATCGCATCTAACATAAAGGTTTGTAAATGTGTGTGTGTTTGTTTCTACACACATTTTCACATATTTTATGTGATTAATTGCGATTAATCGATTTGACAGCACTAAATCTAATATAATAATACAAATATGTAGATGTTTGTCAATAGTACTGTTTTTATTTAGCTGTTTTAGTGTTCATTTAGGTTAAAATGCACTGTTATACCCTGAAATTGTTAACTTTCTGTCCTGATGTGAGTCTTTTGCCTCGTGCATGCACAGTGCACACCAACCCCTGATTTGATTTTGTGTGTTTTGTCATCCAGAAGTGATTCAGCAAATGCAGCTCCATGTGACTGAGGCAGAAAGGAAGGCCACCATCTACATGAGGAGATTCGCTAAGCTGCAGGCCGACCATCACAACCTCATCGGCGTCACGGCCGAGCTGGTGGATTCACTGGAGGCCACAGTCCGTGGAAAGATGGCAAGCAAACATCAAGACATAACATCACATTACGCCCACAATTCAAAAAAAGTATGATAATTGCACATGACAAAGCTAAAACGCTCAAGGGAATGTGGTTGTTGTTTTGCAGATCTCCCCAGAGTACCTGCAGGGTGTGTGTATGCAGCTCTTCAACAGTCACATGAGACAGAGCGCTGCTCAGAGTGTAGACTTCACCAGACCCGGCACTGTGAGTCTCTGCGTTCACTGTTTCTGTGCTTTTATGAACCCTAGATGGGAATACAACTTTATATGCATTTGGCTACCAGAATGTTGGATAAAAAGTTGCAAAAACTGTTAAAATTATTAGGCTTTGTTCACACTGCACCCAAATCCAATTTGTTTTTCAAGCAAATGACTCTTTGTTCAGTCTGTACATATTACGTAAAGGAGTAGTTCACTTTAAAATGAAAATTAGCCCATGATTTACTCACCCTCAAGCCATCCTAGGTGTATAAGACTTTCTTCTTTCAGACAATAGAATCGGAGTTATATTAATAAACACCCGTCTTTATAATGGCAGTGAATTGCAACCATCAGATTGAAGCTCAAAAAAGTGCATCTATCCATCATAAAAATGCATCTATCCATCATAAAAGTGCATCTATCCATCATAAAAGTGCATCTAAGTGCATCTATCCATCATAAAAGTGTCTATACAGCATAAAAGTGCATCCATCATAAAAGTGCATCTGTCCATCATAAAAGTGCATCTATCCATGATAAAAGAGCATCTATCCATGATAAGTGCATGTATCCATCATAAAAGTGCATCTATCCATGATAAAAGTGAATCTATCCATGATAAAAGTGCATCTATTCATCATAAAAGTGCATCTGTCATCATAAAAGTGCATCTATCCATCATAAAAGTGCATCTAAGTGCATCTATCATCATAAAAGTGTCTATACAGCATAAAAGTGCATCCATCATAAAAGTGCATCTGTCCATCATAAAAGTGCATCTATCCATGATAAAAGTGCATCTATCCATAAGTGCATATATCCATCATAAAAGTGCATCTATCCATCATAAGTGCATATATCCATCATAAAAGTGCATCTATCATCATAAAAGTGCATCTATCCATGATAAAAGTGCATCTATCCATGATAAAAGTGCATCTATCCATGATAAAAGTGCATCTGTCATCATAAAAGTGCATCTATCCATCATAAGTGCATCTATCCATGATAAAAGTGCATCTATCCATGATAAAAGTGCTTCTATCCATCATAAAAGTGCATCTATCCATCATAAAAGTGCATCTATCCATGATAAGTGCATATATCCATCATAAAAGTGCATCTATCCATGATAAAAGTGCATCTGTCCATTATAAAAGTGCTTCTATCCATCATAAAAGGGCATCTATCCATGATAAAAGTGCATCTATTCATGATAAAAGTGCATCTATCCATCATAAAAGTGCTTCTATCCATCATAAAAGTGCATCTCTCCATCATAAAAGTGCATCTGTCATTATAAAAGTGCATCTATCCACCATAAAAGTGCATCTATCCATCATAAAAGTGTCTATTCATCATAAAAGTGCATCTATCCATGATAAAACTACTCCACACGACTCCAGGGGGTTAATAAAGGCCTTCTGAAGCAAAACGATGAGTTTGTTTAAGAAAAATATTCATATTTAAAACTTTGCCCTAAGTGTAAAGCAAAACTTATGCGAGTAATGCGACGTACTGCTGATATTTACACTACGCCATGATGCACTATGCTACTTCTGACATCACAAGTTGCGTAAGTTGCTCTTTATTTGTAAGTAGACTACGTTTGGCCGGAAGCTAAAATTTTACTTTGTAACGTGTTAAATATGAATATTTTTCTTACACAAACTCATCTTTTGCTTCAGAAGGCCTTTATCAATTTATGATGGATAGATGCACTTTTATCATGGATAGATGCACTTTTATGATGGATAGATGCACTTGTATGATGGATAGATGCACTTTTATGATGGATAGATGCACTGATGGATAGATGCACTTTTATCATGGATAGATGCACTTTTATGATGGATAGAAGCACTTTTATGATGGATAGATGCACTTTTATCATGGATAGATGCACTTTTTTGAGCTTCAATCTGTTGGTTGCAATTCACTGCAATTATAAAGCTAGGAAGCGTCAGGGTGTTTATTAATATAACTCCGAAAGACATATGAGGGTGAGTAAATCATGGGCTAATTTTCATTTTAAAGTGAACTACTCCTTTAATGACTTAAATTCACCCCAAATTCAAAATAAAGGTATAATAAATCATACTGTACCCAAAATCAGCTAATTCTGGAACTATTATGACTTTTGCATGGTGAGATTATATTCATGATATTTAAGCACATATTTCCCTTAAAAATTGTCATTACCGTAATGCATAAAAATTTAATTTTCATTACCGTAATGCAAATTTTGAATATGTGATTGTGGTATTATTAGCCACTTTAATTTAAAATAAAAATATTATTTCCCATACAGTAATGAATCAACACTGAGAATACAAAACAGTCTCAAAAATAAAATGTCTGGATGCATTATGGTAATGTTTTTTTTTTTTTTCGTTAATAAGAATTGGACGGGACAACTAAAAATGCTTTATTGTCATGAAAGTAGTTACAAATGCAAAATACAATTTTGTTGAGAGCACATAAACCGAGAAATTTTAAATCATGTCCGTCATGACATACTCACTCAATCACCACAGTTATGAATTTACACACATAACTAGTTTATTTTTATTTTTATATGTGATATCCCCCCCCCCCCCCCCTCATGCTTTTCCATCGTTTTTATGTAAACATGCACTAGACAAATGTGTTTGACCGTTGTGCCTCACGTCTTTTGTGTAAAAAAATAAAATCCATTCTCATTACCATAATGCATCCAGAAATGTTTGATATTTTATATTTTTTCAATGGTGAGAAATCAGCATAAATGAATGTGGCGAACACTACCAGAATATGTAATTTGTAATTTTTGTCATCACATTACAGCAATGAGAATAGGTTTTTATGCATTACAGTAATGACCAATTTGAAAGAAAATGTGCTTGATTATCATAAATATAATGATTAACAATTGCAAAAAATCATAGTAATCCTAAAATAAGCTTAATTTTAAGTGCAAAATGATTTTTCATATTTTCCTTGACATGGTGTTCTAAAAGATGTACCTTTCATTATTATTCATTCCACTTCCCCGTTTCTTACATTTAAATAAAAAAATATTTTTTTTTAATAAAAAGCACGTTCTGTGTTCACATTTACCGCTGTTCGGTGAATTTTCGCAGACGAAATCCAGTCATTTCAATAGTAATCCAAATGAAAGATTTCCACGCACAGATTCGCAAATGAAATTTCACTAGTGTGTTCAGACAGTGCGATTCATATTTGGTGTATTACCCCAAAATCAAAATAAATATATAATAAAAAAAATATTGTAACTAAAATAAGCTTATTCTAAAACTATTATGACTTTTACATTGTGACTATTTTCGAAACAATTAAGCACATAAATTGTCATTACCGTAATGCATGGAAATCGAATTCTCATTACCGTAATGTGAATAAAAAAATTACAGTTATAGATTGTTGTAGTGTTTGTCACTTTAATTAATGCTCATTTAAAAACAATCTTTTTCATATTATTACAGTAATGAATTACCATTGGGAAATTTCACTGAAAGTTTACTAATGTGACAACTTTAAAGATACACTAATTGGAGCTTTTTTTAATGTATTGCTTTTATGGGTCTGTTTTTTTTTTTTTTTTTTTTTCATGATTTATTAACGTAACGCAACTAAAGTGTTACATAACGTATGTGATGAGTATTTGTACTATTGAAAACCTGACATTTTTCACATTCAGAGCCTCTTAAGGATCGCACATCGGTTGGATAATCTGACATTCCCTGAGATGTTTGATATTTGACTTGCTTTTGGAGCTAGTGTGTCCTCACTCATTTCTTCCTGTGTTTGTTTGTGTGTGTCTGACCATCTGTTCATGAAGGGATATTACTCTATGAGCCCTTATGATGATGGATATGTAAGTTGCTGAGTGTTTAATCGTCGTACTTCCTGCCCGTCCTGGTCTTGCCTGCGTAACCATTAGCCCTGCCTGTCTTCTTCCTCCTTTGTATTTCGTCCCAAAGCCTTCTAGTTCATCTAGTTCCCATTAAAGACCGCCTTAGTGTCATGGGACATACGTTCTTGTTCAGTCTAAGAATGATCCACTTTGTCCAACAGGCATGTACATTGTTGCTGAATCTCAAAGGAAGCACATAATGCTGAATGCTTTGAAGACTGCTTAGTATTTTTGTTTCACTTATTTGTCTCTAGTTCCCCAGAGTTGACGACAGTGCTATATATTGCAGGTCACATCATGAAAAATATTTCCTTTTCCCTTTTGATATAATCTCTGACTTCCAGGCATCAGATAAACAAATCTCATGCTCGCCTATGCTTGTTAACAGTGCCAGGTGTTGTGCTTCAGAAACATGAGTCACCGGATTGTGTTGAAGGAGGAAGGAGGAAAAAATAAATACACCAAAAATAAGTAATATGCCGACTTAATTCAACATTCTATGAAAACAAGAGAAATAACAATAACAATAATTTATATATATTATATAGAAAAAATTGTGATTCTTATAATGACACAATATGCCTGGTGCGTGGCATTGATCAAATATTAAGCAACATTGATGGTAGTAAATGTTTCTTGAGCATCAAATCAGCATATTAAAATGATTTCTGAAGGACCATGTGACACTGAAGACTGGAGTATTGATGCTGCAAATTCAGCTTTGACATTTACATTTTAGCATATTCGATTAGTTATTTTAAATTGTGTTAATATTTCACAATGTCACTGATTATACTGTATTTCTAACAAATAAATGCAGCCTCGGTGAGCAAAAGAGACCTCCTTCAACCAGGATAGGCTCATTATGTGCAAACCCTCATTGTGAAATCCACATACGCAGACCGACTCGCAAACATCCTAAGCAAACACTTCAAGATTTGCCAAACTTAGGAATGTTCGCATGAATAACTTTGACTATCCGGAATGTTCTCCTCAAACCAGTTTGAAGTCAAACTTGCATAATAAGAACAGCCCTTCTGAGAAGGATGTTTACATTTGGCAGGGAAAGGTCCTCATGCCTCATGAATCTGAATATCTTAGATATCAATCCTTATTCCCCCAAATAACGCTCACCCGATCCACCTTCTCCTGGGTTTCGGTGTATCCCTCCCCCATGGGAAAGAGTCTAATTGCATCCTTAAGATGCCAGAATTTGCTCTGTTGGAAATTAGATCCTGCAGGTGCAGCGCTATAATGATCTTGGGGAATTCCTTTCACTAACGCCCCGTCCTAAAACCTTCCAGCTTTGCGAACCAGGTCATTTATTTGTTTCAGGTCATTCATTGCATGTACTCGTAACACCCCCGTACTGCATGCGGTCGCAACTGTTGTAAAACGCATGCTAGTTTATTACGGAATACTCACGTTGAGCTAGAATAACTAGCGAAAAGTTCACTAACACACACACACACACACAGGCATTTTGTTTTTATTTGCATGCCGATGTATCAACAAATTATAATTTTTTCTTCTTGATTTAGGCATCCTCACTGCTGAGGGCATCTGTCGCACCTCAGTAAGTTGTTGTTTTTTTTACTTTGAGATTGATAAAAAGATTGGTGGAAAGTGGTTTCGGGAGTAATCGAGGGTCTATCTGCTAAACATTTGATAACTTGATGTAGATCAGCGGTTTTCCCACTTTTTTTTCTTTTTTATGCCAGACCCCTAAATATGGTGATCTGTTTGTATGGCCCCGTTTTTTAAATATTAGTTTTTCCAAGTATTAAGACCCATTTACATTGTTTGAGGGAAAAATGTTATGTGGAATATAAAAAAGACTATATTTTCTTCCCAGAATTAAATCATTTTCATTGACCCGAAGCAAGTATAAATATTATTACGGTGTATATATACACATATTTAGCTGTATTATATTATATTATAAATATTTGATATGTCAATATCTACAGCTGTCGATAAAATAATTGCAGTCTTTACAGACACTCATTCTTTAAATGTTTAAAAATTGATTAAAATATTATCTCAACTAGCTTATTAACTTTGGCATCTTGTACTTTCCAAGTCATTTAAATGTAATTTTGTAAATGCAATCTAACCAGACCTTGGAAACATGATCTACTGTTTTTTTACACCATAGAATTTCCAGCAGTAACCTGAAGAGCAAGATCTCATGTGCCGATTTGTCATCTTTTTACTTCCTGCTCGCAGGAGGCCCAAAGACGTGCCGTTGCTGCCTTCGCTTGACTACGAAAAGCTGAAGAAAGACCTCGTGAACGGATCAGACCGACTGAAGGCTTTGCTGCTTCAAGCTTTGCGCTGGGTAACTCAGAACAAAAAACATCAACACTTTTGCTGGCGGGATCGCAGGGTTGGGAATCAGATACGTTAAAAAATGACCATTTCAATTCCTCTTATCGATTCCTTTGTGTGCATTTTAAACCATTCAAGACTCTTGTTTTGCAATAAGACTTAGAATAAATATGAATTATATCTTAAGTTTTTTTTTTTTTACCTTATTGGAATTGAAATTAGGAATCGATAAGAATCAGAATCGTTAAAATTCCAACGTTACCCAACCATAATCGGTCCTGATGTATCCCATAGTTTCTGCCACAACATCAGAATTACTACAGTTAGAGGTGTTTTCTAAATCAAGGATCACTGTTAGTATTGCTCAAACCCAAGAAAATGATTTCGGAGTGGGGTCTTTTGACATCCGCTGAAAATACCTGAGCAATCGCATAGCCTGGGTTTCCCCATGCTGCCGTGCGATTTTATTCACGCTGCTAGGCAGCCTGGACACCATGGACCAGATTTTCCCCTCAAAAAGGGAACCAATCACAGAACGGGGAGGGAACAGCAAGACGATGACGACGTCTATGCGACACACCGAAGCAGTTTGTTTATATCTATGGATCCAACATGGCAGCAGACGCGAAGTTACCTTTCGATGCAGCCTTAGATAGTGTTCTAAGTAGTTTAGTCGCTGAACGCCATCGTGTACACATCTCTGACCCATCGTCTTCTTCCTCGTCGAATTTCTGTCGCTCTACATACGTCATCTGGTATAATTGAAACGATTGGCTATGAGATACGTACAGGCGCATTTGATAGACATTCGTAGCGCCCAGTAAACGGCTCTGGGCATTCGTAAACCACGCCTCAGATACGAGAAAATGAACATGTGGTTCCAATGAGACGAGGTCTGACGTTAGCCAGGCTAGCAATCGCATAGAAACATGCTAAGAACCACTGCAGTGTGTACGTGGCCAAATTGCAAATGTAAATCCGTTAAACTTAAGGGTTAGTTTAGTTTTGTAAGGGATATTTTGTTGTTTCTTTGAGGTATTTTCTGTCCTATGGAATATGCATTCGCATCACATGCCAATTTTCTTGTCATTTTCCATTGGTCGGCAGAGGTTGACTCGATCTCTTCACGGTGAGCAAAGAGACACAATTCTACAGGCCTTCATCAGCAATGATCTTCTGGAGCGGTACAGTGCCGAACAGGTACTTAACAAACTCCTTGTCATTTGCCATTTTTGTGTATTGTATGGAAAACTGCATGTTGGATAATTTAGCAATTCTAAGATAATATTTAAAATAACATAATTTATTGGGGGCGCTGATATCATGTATTTAGCTATTTTGACACATTGTTTCCAACACTTAATCTCCTGTATGCTGCCTCAGTGCAAATACGCAAAACATTTTTTATGCTTATCAGTGTTACTATAAATAAACACAGTTCCACATCATTTTTTTTTTTTTAGCACATTCTCTATATGGACTATATTTTAGGATAGTATTAGGGATGCACGATATATCGGCCACCAAAAATCGGTATCGGCCGATAAATGTTCATTTTTAATGTTATCGTTATCGGCCCAATAAGAAAACTAGGCAGATATATTAAAGCCGATAAATAATGTATTATTTCCTTCAGTGGAGACACTTCAGATGCGCACTGTTCAACATGATGTTTTTTAAGTACTTGAAATATGATTGGAATCACTTCAAAAAGGAAAATATAGTTAAGTGCAACGCAAGTCTGTCATATAGGCAACATAAAATTACAATGAGAACATTATAATTGTGTGCTTGGGACATGGATTTTAAGGGTGAGACTTTTGTTTTTGTATTCAGGCTCTCAAAAATTATATAATAATTTGGATTTAGATTTATCGGCCAATATATCGGTTATCGGCTTTCGAATATAAAGAATAATCGGTTATCGGTATCGGCCAAAATGTTCATATCGGTGCATCCCTGGATAGTATGCAAAATCAGTTAAAATAGACCCCTTTTAATCGACCCCTTTTATATCATTCCAATGTATTCAAATTGCATTTGGAAGTTCACGATGAGGACAGTTATGAAACTGACATTTCAAACTCTTCTCAAATGTGTCATCTCAGGTATTTATGATAAATGTGGATGATCCGGTTTCAGCAGTTTACGTGACTTGATTAATTTCCAGTCAATGTCATCAAGTTTCCTTGTGGGACAGTCTAGTCAGCTGTCTTTCGGTCTCCAGACTACATGAAATTGTCCTTTGCAGACAACACATTGTACCAAGAGTAACTTTTTACATAATCATATTGTGTACTTTGCAGAAAACTGTTCTTCATCTAATAAAATCCAAAAATGAGATTGTCAGACAGTATATGGCAAGACTCATCAATGCCTTTGCCTCATTGTGTGATGGTAAGTGAAAACTATTTTTTTTCTCTTTTTGTTCCTTAAAGCAGTTAAGCAAACAAGGACACACCAATCATAAACACACACACACATCCCTCCATCGCTCTAGGTGGCACTATAATAAGCAAAGTTGTGATGTACCTCCAGAACGGTTTGGGCTAGAATCAAAAATCTGCCCCTGAATCTGCACCTTTTTTCCGCCTTTTTTTTGTTTGTTTTACTCGTTCTAGACGCTTGACTACAGATTATACTTCCTCATGTTTGTATCCCCACCCACAGACAGTTGATTTGACAGATTATTAACAGAACACTTATTGTAAAAGTAGGTTTATCACTGAAAATAAACTGCGTTATGTTTAAAAATATGAAAACATTCATTAACATTATTGTGACTAAAAGTTTGCTTAGAAGTATTTCCTATTCAAGCAAGCCGGTATTCTACTCTGGTCAAGCGTATCCAATAGGAGTGGTCTTGGACAACAACATGCCCAGTGCATTTTGGGTGTCTATTACCTATTTGCCAAAAGGGAAGACTGTTTTTCTGGTTTCTCTAGTCATGTAGCACGATTTCAGTTTTTTGTTTCGCCAATCTACCGCATAGGCAGCCAAGTTTTATTGAAAGCCCATTTTGAGAATACCCTTTTAAGGTATGGTCACATTTACTGTTGTTTGGTCAAATTTCCACAGGCTAAATGTAGGAATGCACATAATTGAGAATCACATGCTAGAAGTCAGTCACGCAGATGCGTTGCTCTGATCGCTACTCTACATTCTTGTGTTGATGGATATCACTATTGACAGTAAAACATTTATCTTTTTTCCTTGCAGTACATTTTTTGGCCCTGGCCCAAACAGATTAAAGTAAAATTTAAATTCATTTCTGGTTGTCAATTCTCAAAAGTTTTGGTTCAACATATTTGCAATGGCAATTGTATAAATTGTATATACACCTCTGTCTTTAGTTCTGAAACGTGTTTATTGTGGTCTTATGCCTTGTTGCACTCCCAGGGCGCATGTATCTGTCTCAGATACCCTCTTTACTGAGGATTCTGTTTGACTGTCTGAAGACTGAAGAGAAAGAGTCTGTAACTCGAGAAAACGTGCTTGCGGCACTGCAGAAACTCAGCCTCAGGTGTGTCACTCTGTTAATATAAATGGTAATAAAGCAAATAGACTGTTATAATATGTTTTCAGTTGTTTCTCACTTTTAAAAAGTTTAAAGTGCAAAGTTTAAAACGTACTTTTATTTACGGTAAAACTTGTTACACATTACATGTATTTATTATAGTAATCACTATAAACTAGGCATAATTACATGCAACTAACTGTAAACAAAACCCTTATCCAACCCTAACCCTATAGTGAGCACATGTCGTCAATTACTGTTACTCAGTAATAATTGTATAATTACACTTTAACGGGGACACATTAAAATAAGGTGTAACCAAAGAAACATTTAAAACAAATATTAATGATTCCAGTTTTTGTCCAATCAAAAACATTTCTGGAACAATACGACCTGCAACAATCTAGCAAGTAAGGTTCATGGCTGTGACGTAAACTAATCTTGGAAGCTTGTTTCCGCCGCAAAAAAAACAGGTAATTGCGACTTTTTATATCACAGTTCTGACTTTTTTTCTTGCAGATGCGAGTTTATATCTCACAATTCTAAGAAAAAGGTCATAATTGGGTTATGAAAGTGAGATATAAACTCCTAATTGCGAGAGAAAAAGTCAGAATTGCGAGAAACTCGCCATCGCCAGGTATAAAGTCCAAATTGCGAGATACCCTTGGCAGGGAGTTTGATTGACAGGCAATTTGACCAATCATAATCCGCCATCCGCCGAATCCGCCATTTTGTCCGACAAAGCAGTCAGGAGAGTTAGTAGATTAACGTCGGTGGTCTTGAACTTTAAAACACGGTGTGTACTGACGTCTTTCCGCGGTTAAAACAACATTCCTTCTGATGTTCATTCATGTTTATTTGATGCTATAAATGAACTAGAAGGAAGAGATGATCGGTTCACGAGCAGCTTTAACTGAGGCTCTACAGCGATCTGTCAGACACATTAAAGAGCCACAAAACGTTATTTATTGTTAAAATTTCTTTAAAAAATGACCAAATTTGAAAGTTGAGACTGGCCTGTCCTGTCTCAGTGTGTTGTCAGTGTCCTCTCTGCTCCGCGATGTATTGTTCACTGCGTGAGAACATGGTGTGTGGCGTGAGAGCGGCGTGGCTTGTCTCAGACATAGCAACAGTAACTAAAGGGTCTTTGCAAACGGTCAATTGGGAGAAAAGTCAGAATTGTGACATAAAAAGTTCCAATTACCTTTTTTAATTGCAAATTTATATCTCACAATTCTGCCTTGTTTCTCGCAATTTTGAGATTATAGCACGCAATTCTGAGTTATGAACAAAAATGTCATTTGCAAGATATGAAATCTGATATGAAAGTCCGAATTGCGATATAAAAACTTTATTTTCTGCAATTTGCAAGATTATAACTTGCAATTTTAACTACTTTTTTTATTCCGTGGCGGAAACAAGCTTCCGTATTAAACACCCAATGGCTATTTTTTTTAAATAAACAAATTGATGTGATATTTTCCATCAAGGTTTCAACAGGAAATACTTCAAGTGATTTCATGGGGTCTTTACAAAAATATATGTGATTATCTATTATATATCATATTAAAAGCCTAAAAGCTGCTCAGTGTGTGTGTATATGTTCTGCTGTGAGCAGGCGAGCGCAACAGTCTGCTATGATCAGAGATGGTCTGATTGGCTGGTTGGTCAGAGAGCTCCACGACTCCGACTGTCTATCCGACTACACCCTTGAATACACCATCTCCCTCCTCATGAACCTCTGCCTACGCACTAAAGGTGACACAAGGAGTTATTAATCAATGACCATAGCAAAGACATCAAGATGCGTATAAACCAGTGTTTACCTTTGACAATCATCCTTTGTTTAGACTTTTATTTGCATTGCTTATTTTAGCAAATCAATATTTACTTTCTGTCGCGCATCATGTTTCAGGAAAGGAAAAGTGTGCGGAGGAGGCCAAGCACGTCTTGAAAGTGCTGACGGAGCTCTTGGGACATGAGAACCATGAGGTGTGTTGCTAATTGCTCATCCGCTATCCACAAACAAGGCGTGTTATTTGTGCTTGTTCTCCCCTTACATCCTTCGTGATTACTGAAACTGAAGGCGTCAATCAGCTTAGTCCTTTTTACGTCAACCAGTTCTTAAATAAGAGGGCTTTTGTCAACTTTGGAATAAAAAAAGTTTGTCTTGCAAGTGTACCATGAACTATTCACTCCCTTTTTGAAACTTTAGAAGTGGAGACTCAAGCCTACACTTTATATTATATTCAGAAATGAATTCGCTCAACAGCCTCAAAAATTCATTGCAATATTGAAACTTAATAGTATTAATTGAATAACTATTAATAATAAACTATTAAACTGAGCAAAAAAAACAAAACAATATTGTGTTACATAAAATATATATATATATACGTGTGTTACAACAAAATATATTGTATTTGTAGTTGATTCAACATTCACTGTGGTTCAAACATACTGTATATAATATATATTCTATACTTTTATTATTTTTTTCCAACATTTTTGACTCGTTGTGTAATAAATACAGTAGAATAATAAAATATCAAGTAATATATAAAAATAAAAGTCATTGATTTTCCTTTAATATCCAGTCCAGTTCACCCATTTAAATAAAAAAATAGGCACAATTTATAAGTAAAGTCATAGTGTTTTATACAATACTAATAGTTTCGAAGCAGCTTTACAGTAATAAACAGGAAAACTAGTGAAAATGCCTCAAAATTCCTCAGTTATGCTCTACGGAAGACAGGAGTGTTTTCAAACAAAACTCATTTCAAGCTTTTTTTTTTTTTTTTTTTGAGATGCCAAAGTTTCAAATGTTCTTTGCATTTTTGTTTTCTTGTGTGTAAATATAGATTCGCTACTACGTGAATGGAGCTTTATACAGCATCCTGTCCATGCCAGAGATACGAGAGGAAGCGAAACAGATGGTATGTGTTTAATCACTGTTCATTCACAAATCCTGGGCAATATAGCCTAGACTCCAATACTTTGAGTCATAAAAATCCCATTCATTATCATTACTTTAGCGATAACATTCAGACCTTTCAAAGTTAAACAGTGATGTGTGCCCATGTAAACTTGGGCATTTGATAGTTAAATTCCTGTTGAAAAACTACACTACCCATTATCCTTAAGTGAAATCCACCAATCAGAAAAGTATGGAAGCTTGTTTCCACCACTGAATAATAAATAAATAATAATAATTGCGACTTTTTATCTCAAAATTCTGACTTTTTTTCTCACAATTGCGAGATATCAAGTCAGAATTGTGAGATATAAAGTCAGAATTGCGAGGTATAAAGTCAGAATTGCGAGATATAAAGTCAGAATTGCGAGATATAAAGTCAGAATTGCGAGGTATAAAGTCAGAATTGCGAGATATAAAGTCAGAATTGCGAGGTATAAAGTCAGAATTGCGAGGTATAAAGTCAGAATTGCGAGGTATAAAGTCAGAATTGCAAGGTATAAAGTCAGAATTGCAAGGTATAAAGTCAGAATTGCGAGATATAAAGTCAGAATTGCAAGGTATAAAGTCAGAATTGCGAGATATAAAGTCAGAATTGCGAGATATAAAGTCAGAATTGCGAGGTATAAAGTCAGAATTGCGAGGTATAAAGTCAGAATTGCGAGATATAAAGTCAGAATTGCAAGGTATAAAGTCAGAATTGCAAGGTATAAAGTCAGAATTGCGAGATATAAAGTCAGAATTGCGAGGTATAAAGTCAGAATTGCGAGGTATAAAGTCAGAATTGCGAGGTATAAAGTCAGAATTGCGAGGTATAAAGTCAGAATTGCGAGGTATAAAGTCAGAATTGCGAGGTATAAAGTCAGAATTGCGAGGTATAAAGTCAGAATTGCGAGGTATAAAGTCAGAATTGCGAGATATAAAGTCAGAATTGCGAGGTATAAAGTCAGAATTGCGAGGTATAAAGTCAGAATTGCGAGATATAAAGTCAGAATTGCGAGGTATAAAGTCAGAATTGCGAGGTATAAAGTCAGAATTGCGAGGTATAAAGTCAGAATTGCGAGATATAAAGTCAGAATTGCGAGATATAAAGTCAGAATTGCGAGATATAAAGTCAGAATTGCGAGGTATAAAGTCAGAATTGCGAGGTATAAAGTCAGAATTGCGAGGTATAAAGTCAGAATTGCAAGGTATAAAGTCAGAATTGCAAGGTATAAAGTCAGAATTGCAAGGTATAAAGTCAGAATTGCGAGATATAAAGTCAGAATTGCGAGGTATAAAGTCAGAATTGCGAGATATAAAGTCAGAATTGCGAGGTATAAAGTCAGAATTGCGAGGTATAAAGTCAGAATTGCGAGATATAAAGTCAGAATTGTGAGATATAAAGGCAGAATTGTGAGATATAAAGTCAGAATTGCGAGATATAAAGTCGCAAATCTGAGAAATAGTCGCAATTGGGAGATATAAAGTCAGAATTGCACGATATAAAGTCGCAATTGCGTGTTATAAAGTCAGAATTGTGAGATATAAACTATTCTGAGGTAAAAAAAAAAAAAAAAAAAATTTCCTTAGAATTGGACTTTATATCTCACAATTGTGAGTTTATATCTCACAATTCTGAGAAAAGATGTCAGAATTGCGAGATATAAACTCGCAATTATGTGTTAAAAAGTCGCAAATCTGAGAAATAGTCCCAATTGGGAGATATAAAGTCAGAATTGCGTGATATAAAGTCGCAATTGCAAGAAAAAAAGTCAGAATTCTGACTTTATAACTCGCAATTGTGAGATAAAAAGTCGCAATTATCTTTTAAAATGTTTTATTTTGTGGCGGAAACAAGCTTCCATAGAAAAGTCACTGTCAAACAGGTTTCTTTTCTTTTCTTTTTTTTTCTTTGTCTATGGTAAAAATGAATAAGAAAGTCCTGCTGGAACCAAGGCTGCTAAAACAGTGAGTGGTCACTGTTGTGCTCCATAGCTACTTTCACAGAATACAAATAATGTGAGTATTTTGTTGTTGCGTTTAGAGTATGGAAGAGACCCTACGCTGTTACAGTAAAGAAGAAAACCCTGAACTCAACAGACAAATCGAATTCATCATCAAACTGCTTAACTCGGGTAAGTCGAAAAAAAGCCGGTCACCTCAAAAACGTTCACTTTAAAAAACGAAACATCTGTCCTCATCCCACTCAACACATGGGACGTTTTTCAGAAAGTGCCTTTTTGAATAATATCCTGGCCACCGTTTTCAGGAGAATAAAGTGAACGGGGACTGGGTTATCACCTTCAAAAAGGACGGAAAACACCATAAATGCATCATAAACTCAGTCCGTATAGAACGACATGAGGGTGAATAAATGAAGACTTTAGAGATTCATTTGCCTTCATTCATAACTCTGTCGTACACAGCGGACATTCCCGAGCATGAACCTGAGTCGGGCGATGAAGAGGATGATGACGACGATGATGATGAGGTACAGTAATTCACTTTAATCTTGTCTTCTGAGAAAGATGATTGCTCTACGTGACTTCTGACTTCCTATAATCTACAGGAAAAGGCTATCAATGCTATCTTATTAGTATTGGCGGTGTTCAGATGATTTACTGCTTAGTCACCTGACCTGTCTGTAATTCTTTAATCTTGTTAACAGGAAGATGTTATGGAGGCAGACCTGGATAAAGAGGAAGTCCTGCAGTCTCAGCCAAAAGAGCTCAGCGGAGAGTCTTTGCTCACAACCGAGTATCTAGGGGTAAAACATCACACTACATTTATATGACGACAGAAACCAAATCCAGGCTAAGAACTTCACACACAAGGGTCTTGTTGGTCAAGAGTCAGGACCCTTAAATGATAAATATAAGTGCCACACTTATCATTAATTGTCATTAATTAAATCCCTTCAGAGTTTGCTTCATCTGAAGTCTTCGCAGGAGTTCTCTTCACAGGTGTTGGGCATCTGAAGTCTTCATGATAGGCTGGATCCAAACAAGAGCTGACACACTCTCTATTTACCTCAGGATGGGCATCCCGAGATAAAACAGAAAAGCAAATGGAAAATAATTAGCATAGCTGCTGTTCATAACATTAAGCAAAAATAATCATGTGCATTTGATCTGATGACGCAAAGAGAGATGCGTCTTTAATCTAGATTTAAACTGGAAGAGCAAGTCTGAGCCCTGAACATTATCAGTAAGTCTATTCCAGAGTTTAGGAGCCAAATGTGAAAACGCCCTCCCTGCTTTAGTGGACTTAGATATTCTAGGTACCAGAAGCCCAGAGTTTTGTGATCTTAAAGAGCGTGATGGATTGTAGCGCAGTTAAATACAAATGAGCTTAACCATTTAGGGCCTTATAGGTCAGTAGCAATACTTTGTAATTGATAAGGAACTCAATAGGTAACCAGAGTAGAGATGATAAAATTGGTGTTATATGATTATATTTTCTTGACATGGTAAAAACTTTAGCAGCTGCATTTTGGACTAACTAGAGTTTGTTTATTGAGGATACAGGACAACCAGCTAGTAAAGCTTTACAGTAATCTAGTCTAGAGGTCATGAACGCATGAACTAACTTTTCTGCTTCAGAAACAGAAAACATGTTCCGGAGCTTAGCGATGTTTCTGAGGTGGAAGAAGGCTGTTTTGGTAACATATGAAATATGATTTTCGAAAGACAAGTTGCTGTCTAATATAGCGCCCAGGTCTTTAACTGTAGAGGATGAAGTTACAGTGCATCCTTCCAAGAGCAAATTGTATTCTAAGAGATTCTGCGTACAGGTCGAATAAGTAATACCTCAGTCTAAGCTGAATTTAATAGAAGAAAATGAAGAAAAAGTCATCAATATTTTTATATCTTTAACACACTCTGTCAACTCAGATAATTTAGAGAATTCATCTAGTCGTGATGAAATGCATAATACATTTATATATTTCATGGTTTCTTATAATATTACCAAGTGGCAGCATATATATTGAAAATAGCAGAGGGCCTAACACATATCCTTGCTGCACTCCATAATTTACTGACATTAACTTAGATTTTTCCCCCGTTTAGGCCATCCTTAAAAATATTCTTGTTTGCCGTAACCCGACCGACCCTGTCAATTTAGTACCGACCCAATTATTATTATTTTTTTCCCTTTCAGTCCGACCGACTTGCCGGTTGTAAACTTGCGTTAAGACCGACCGATTTTTTTTTTAACTCTTCAAACAACTAATACAAATGCAATAAAATAATATTAGTTATTAAGTATTGTGAATATAAATTGCCTAGACCTACATACAAACATAAGCTACGTTCTTTCTTTTAAATAAAAACCTGTGTCGCGTCATCTATGATTATGTTTACACCATTGGTTAACCGTTAACGCATGTCACACTACTGCCTGCAAGCTAAGTTTGCTTCGTTTCATTCACTGTCAATGGTTCGCGCTTGGTAATGATGGCTGCGGCTTTACTCTAAAGATTATTTCATTTTTATATGTTGTTGAATATGGTTTATTAAAAAATAAACATGCGAGAGCGTGTTATAGGCTATATGTCATGTTTTAGTCAGATATGACGACGCTACTGCAACACGCATTGCCGCAGATGAGAAGCTGAGCATCAACGTGCAAACTATCGCAAATCAAAGTGAAAGTAAGTCGCTGACGCTTAACACACAATCATCATCATTAAATGTAAAGAAACGAAATGATCTTACCAGGGCTGTTTCCGCTTTCTCTTATTGCGGGCTTTGATTCAGAAATTTTAGCTGATGATCAATAAAATAATGTAGTCATAACTGTTGCTTTCGGTGACGTACACTCCATTAAATCTACATATAGCGGTAATTGAAGATCGGATTTATATCCGCAAAAAAACAACACACATTTAGCCTATGTAACCAGGTGTAAATGGAATCGTTTTGATAAATCAGATTGCAATCCGATCTGAGAAAACGCATGAAGTGGCCTGGTGTAAACAGCCCTTAGACATAGGTGAAAAATGTCATCCCACCCCCCCACCGACCCTGACTTTTTTATAAAAAAATGAAAAAATATATACTTTTTTATATTATTTTTTTTATATATAAAAAAAAATAGACTGACCTACCGACCCTTTTTTTCTTTTTTTTTCTGTTACTGCAAACCAAAATATTTTTAAGGATGGCCTTAAACAGACAAAATGGCAACGTCTGATAGGTACGATCTAAATGCCTTAATGCCTGTCTCCATCCGCGCTCTAGATTAAGAATTTCTCTCTTGATAGCGTGAGTAATACTGTTGTACCACGGTGCATTACTTTTCTCTCTGACCTTTTTTAATCTGATCGGTGCGACAGTTTCCAATGTACTAGAGAAAATGGTGCAAAAACTGCTAGTCATTTCCTCTAGCTAATTTGTGTGCTTGGGTTCACTGAGAAGCTGAGACAGATCAGGCAGGTTATTTGTCAATCTATCGATAGTATTTGGGAGAATTGTTCTACCTGGACGATAACGCGGCGCAATATGACAAAAATCAGCAGTACACAGTATGCACGTTACAAGGTAGTGATCAGTAACATCATCACTTTGCGGTTGAATATCTTTATCAGTAGGATTGGTTCCACGCAATATAATTAAATCTAGTGTTTGATTAAAACGATGAGTTGTGACGTTTTGCTTGACCCCAAAGTAGTTAAGTAAATCTGTAAACACAGCCCCTAACGCATCATTTTTATTATGTACGTGAATGTTAAAATCTCTGATTTCAATCAGTGCTTTATCGACGTTGAAAATCCGCAAACTCTTTTAGGAAATCAACATATACACGGTAGCCAACGCAAAAGATGAACTGGTGCAACATCATTTTGGACAAAATTAGGCTAGTTCGTTTGGAGTGCGTTTTGGAAGTTCGAAACAGTTTGCCAAAGCAAACTTTCCAAAAGCTGGTAAACGCCTTCGAACTACCATTGGTCTGTGACGATGATGCAATAGGTGGGTGTGACTCTGAGGCTCCGCCTTCTTTGATGTGACGTTTATTTCTCCTGTTCAGAGTAAAATCATGAACACTGGAGAGCAGCTTTATAGTAGTAATTAAAGTCAAAGAGAGCTGAATTGCAGAGCTGGTGCAAACATCCACATCGCTATGATCAGGTGCTTTCCAAATCGTGCGGCACACATATTCATCTAAGAGCGTGGACGGCGTCAGGATGTTCGCTAACAGTATACCGCTAGTCACGCGTTTCAAACTTATTTTAACCCCTATTGAATAACTAAAAAGAACTTTGCCGAGTATATTGGGGCCTTAATGGCTATTGATTACAAAACCTTCAATATGACCCACCCCAACTTCCTGTTTCAATAAGAAACACATCAACACCGGAGTGGGTGACAAGTGATCAGAAGGCCCGTTTATACCAAGGACGATAACTATAAAGTTTAATAATCGTTCGAATTTTATGAGAATAGTAATGTCCACGTCACAGCTATAACGACAGTGTTAATTGCTTTCAGTACGATTTTATTTTTTATTTTTTTTAACAATTAAAACAATTACTGCCAATCAGAATCCACACCGCGTTAAAGAACTCGAGCATAAATGTAGCGCGCATTTACAGTAAACAGCGTTATCGTCTGATGGTGTGGATTCTAATATAGTTATCTTTATAGTTGTCATTCTTGTTATGAACTGGCCCTAATCCTGGTATTATCATGCGTCTCGGATGCATCTAGTTGTAGACTGATATATATCAGCCAGGCAGTGTAAACATAGTATTTGTTCCCCTTCTGTCACTTTCATAATCCATTGATAGGAAGATGTACATTATTCATTGAGAAACTGTGGTTTTGTGATTAATTTGAGATGTGTCAGCTGTATTCTGAGTGATAAGTGTCTCTCTGGTGCTTTGTAGATAATGACCAACATGGTGAAGATGAAGAGAAGATCCTACCCTCCATCGTCTCACAGCACAGACGAGCCCCTCCAGCGGCCGGTTACGCCCAGTTCTCACAAAAACTCCATGTAAGAACCTCATTCTGAACGCCTGCTCATAACAGGACGGATATTTGGTGTGAAAATTCGCTGCGATAAACATTCATTCGAATCGACGGCTGTTTACGCGTCTGTTCAGACCGACTCAAACATTCACATGCCGTCAATGCCACAAAATGAGTTACGGAGCCAAGTGTTAGTTGGTAGATGTTGATAAATTTGTAATCCAAATAATTTAAAGAAAATGTATCATATCAGCTTTAGTAACAGGGTTGAGTATTTGCTCTCCTTTGCTAATTTTGAAAACAGGACTGAGAATTTGATCGTTTTTGATTACTTTGGTCGCGGTTGAATGTTTGATCACTTATGATAGCTTTGGTAACAGAGTGATCATGTTACTACATTTGGTAACAAGGTTGAAGTAACTATTTAATAACGTTTCTAACAGGGTTGAATGTTTAATAACTTTGGAAACAGGGTTGACGATCATACATTCAGGTTTGGTCATTTTAATAATTTTGGTAACAGAGTTGAATTTTTTGTCGTTTTGATAACTTTGAAAACAGGGTTGACGATCATACATTAAGGTTTGGTCATTTTAATAATTTTGGTAACAGAGTTGAATTTTTAATCGTTTTGATAACTTTGGAAACAGGGTTGACGATCATACATTCAGGTTTGGTCATTTTAATAATTTTGGTAACAGAGTTGAATTTTTAATCGTTTTGATAACTTTGGAAACAGGGTTGACGATCATACATTCAGGTTTGGTCATTTTAATAATTTTGGTAACAGAGTTGAATTTTTTATCGTTTTGATAACTTTGAAAACAGAGTTTACGATCATACATTCAAGTTTGGTCATTTTAATAATTTTGGTAACAGAGTTGAATTTTTTATCGTTTTGATAACTTTGAAAACGGTTGACGATCATACATTAAGGTTTGGTCATTTTAATAATTTTGGTAACAGAGTTGAATTTTTAATCGTTTTGATAACTTTGGAAACAGGGTTGACGATCATACATTCAAGTTTGGTCATTTTAATCATTTTGGTAACAGAGTTGAATTTTTAATCGTTTTGATAACTTTGAAAACAGGGTTGGATACTTGAACTTGACAAATGTGGTCAACATATGGGATTTGTTTCTTGCTTTAAAAAAAAAGTAGTTCTGATTTGTTTTCTGTAGCACAGCATAGAAAATTGGCCAATTAATAAGATTTACGATATAAGATATAGCTTTCTATAAGCGCCACCTAGTACAGTCAGAGAGTGAATTTGGATTCTGATTTTTTTTTTACGCAAAATATAACAGCATTTTTGTGCCGAACATTCGTGTTGGTATGAACAGGCCTTGAGTCAGTAACACAAGTACACAACTTTGCGACTTTAATGCCATCTTGGATCTATAAAATTAGTCTACCACTACTTAAAAGGAATTTCACATTGGTTAACACATTGGAATTATGTTATAGATTCACACCAAATGAAGACTTACAGGTGCTGGTCATAAAATTAGAATATCATCGAAAAGTAGATTTATTTGAAGAATTCAACTTAACAGGTGAAACTAATATATTATATAGACTCATTACATGCAAAGTGAGATATTTCAAGCCTTTATTTGTTATAATTTTGATGATTATGGCTTACAGCTTCCCAGAAATCCCAGAAAAGTAGAATATTACATGAAATCACACAGTAATTATACAGTGATACCATGGTCATTGAACCAGGTTTTGGTTATTTTGGCAGTGTGGACAGGTGCAAATCCTGCTGGAAAATGAAGGAAGCATGAAGTGCTCTGGAAATGTACTGGTAGACGGCTGCGTTGACTCTGGATTTAATAAAGCACAGTGGACCAAAGTCCTCTTTTCTGATGAGAGCAAATTTTGCATCTGATTTGGAAACCAAGGTCCCAGAGTCTGGAGGAAGAATGGAGAGGCACACAATCCAAGATGCTTGAAGTCCAGTGTGAAGTTTCCACAGTCTGTGCTGGTCATCGGCTGGTGTTGGTCCACTGTGCCGTCCACTCAACGCAGCCGTCTACCAGGACATGTTCAGAGCACTTCATGCTTCCTTCAGCAGACAAGCATTATGGAGATGCTGACTTCATTTCCCAGCAGGATTTGCACCTGCCCACACTGCCAAAAGAACCAAAACCTGGTTCAATGACCATGGTATCACTGTGTAATTGCTGTGTGATTTCATGTAATATTCTAATTTTCTGGGAAGCTGTAAGCCATAATCATCAAAATTATAACAAATAAAGGCTTGAAATATCTCACTTTGCATGTAATGAGTCTATATAATATATTAGTTTCACCTGTTAAGTTGAATTCTTGAATTTTGATGATATTCTAATTTTATGACCAGCACCTGTATAAGGAAACTGTTAAGTCAACCTATTTTTTTTTTTTTTAATGAAGTATTTCACATATTTGGATCATTCAGAAATCTTCCTCTGTCCATCACAAATCTAATGAATTTTACAAACTCTTGAATTATGTGTGAAATTTTAACGCACGCCCAGATATGGTTCTTGTACATGTCGTGTTACTTTAATAAGTTTATGTGTACTGCGCTTCCTTGTTGGTACAGTAACCACAAAAAGGTATTTTTCTCTTTTACCAATTAAAGTGTTGTCATTGGAGGTGTTTAATTAAACAGAATACCTCAAACATCGCTCTCCGCTGAAGTGCAAATGTGTCTATGCTCTCCCCCATGGCCTTGTTGCCAGTAAGGGAGAAGTCAATAGTTCTGCCCTCAAGTCAAATAACGTGTTAATGTGCAAGCAGGATATGCAAGACTTCATCCTCAGTTGGATATATCCTCATTGTTTGTACTGAATGAAGCATATGGAACAGTGATGGGAACAATCCCGGACAATTGGTTGCGTGACTGTCAATGTTTTGACCTTGCCGTTTTGAAAAATGTGAATGAAAGAAAACAACATTGTATTTATGCCCTTTATCAGGCTAGAATTTATCAGAGCGAGTTTTTTTTTTTTTTTTTTTTAAGATAATATTTATATATATTACAATATATTGTATATTATATTTACTACCATCTCCCCGAAGGACGTTTGGAGTAGACCAAGTTTATAATGATTTCTGAAGGATCATGTGACACTTAAGACTCGAGTAATGATGCTAAAAATACAACTTTGACATAACAGGAATAAATACAATTTTAAAATATATTCCAAATATAAAACAGTTATTTAAATTTTAATAACATTTCACAATATCACTGTTTTTACTGTATTTTTGATCAAATCAGTTCAGCTTTGGTGAGCAGAAGAGACTTCTTTCAAAAACATTAAAATATCGTAATTATTCCAAACTTTGCACCGCCAGTATATTTAATTCTGTTAATTAATAAGCACCAATATATGGAAACAATGCATAGTATAAACATTAATATTAACCTACTGTACACTACCAGTCAAAAGTTTTGGATCGGTAAGATTTTAAAAGAAGAAAAAAAAAACAGTAATATTGTTAAATATTATGACAATGTAAAATAACGGTTTTCTATTTGAATATATTTTAAAATATAATTTATTCCTGTGATTAAAGCTGTATTTTCAGCATCATTACTCCAGTCTTCAGAGTCACATGATCCTTCAGGAATCATTCTAATATGCTGATTTGATGCTCAAAAAACATTCATTATTATTTTCAATGTTGACAACAGTTGTGTGCTATTTTTTTTCAGGATTTATGGATTTATGGAAAGCATTTATTTGCAATGTTTTTTTTTTTTTTTTACTTTGTTTTTTTTTTTTTTTTTTTGTATTAAATAAATGTAGACTTGGTGAGCAGAAGAGACTTCTTTTAAAAACATTACAAATCTTACCGATCTGAAAACTTTTGACTGGTAGTGTATAATTTTTAAATACAATTTTTGAAGCATCTCAAATTCCAAACGTCTGTGACAATCATATTGTTGGACTGAACAGTAATCAAATTTACTTTGTCAGCATTTTCAGTTTTGCATCAGTTAAATTACAACAATTATTTTTTTATTTTTTTGCCTATCGTCAAAATAGGAACTGAATTTTTATCTGCACAATCTTATTAGACTACTCATTTACACTGGCATGTTGGACATGCTAATGTCTCTAAGCCTCTAAGTCCGTCTAATGTTTTTCTTTAATTGACATTTTTATCAGACTCCTATGTATAGGTTTCTACCTAATTACCGACATTTCTGAATGGGCTGAGGCTGTGATTTAGTGAGTTTGAAGTGAATGTATTTGATGAACGTATACTATATTATTATCTCATTTTTGACATAGGTGGCTTTTAGAGGCTTTTGCACTGGAGGTCTTCATGTGTGTGTGTGTGTGTGTGTGTGTTTGCCTATGCAGAGCTGGTGGGGACGGAGTGTACCCCGTTACCCGATTGAGAAGTGAAGGAAGCCCCGCCCACTCTCGCTTCAGTTCCCGCCCCCCTACTCGCACCGGCAGTCGGCCCAGCACTGCTGAGTCCATGCACCAAACACTGGGTACGTGTGGCATATATTACATGTGTGCTCTTGTGCTATTTTATTTATTTTTGTTTTTTTCTCGGAATAAAAATTATCTTTTATCTCAGAAAAATAAAAAAATCATTGTTTTGCAACCCTTCAGAAAGATGAGATCACAGTTCCATCTTTAATAAATATTCAACGTTTCATTTCCATGATTCAGTTTTTCATGGACGCGTTCCAAATGCACAGCTTGTGGAGATCTCTTTGATGTGGCTTTCAGTGGCTGCAGGCGAGGGTTCGCCTGAGAATGCTCAGACAAAGCCAGATATAATGGAGTTCATTCGTGCAAGGGCTGTCATTTTCTTTTAATTGTTCCCTCTGAAACATTAATAGTGAATCAAGGTATGTAGGTCGAAAATGTTGTTTATCCACTCGAGGAGGTGTTGTGTTTAATTATTTTCGTATCAGGTTTGCAATTTTTTCAACCCTGTTCCTTGTTTGGACCGTCTAAATAGAGTTTAAATCATTGATTTGGGTGATTGTAATTGTTAACAGAAAAAAAAAATGTAATTGGTAAAATTATTAACAATAAATCGTAAATGATTTATAGTAGTAAGAAGAAGAAGAACATTAAAAAGTGAATGATTTATACGTTTAAAAAGATCAAATAATATTAGCACAAATGCTCAAACTGATAACAGATTTGTTGATTTAACATTTACATTAAGATATCAATTTAGCCTTAACTATATAATAGTTTTGAATCTTAGTAGTTGTTAAATTTGCAATTCAAATAAATTAAAGAAAATTGATAGCTTTAGTATCAGGGTTGGGTATTTGATCATCTTTAATCATTTTGAAAACAGGGTTGAGTGTTTGGTAACTTATGATAACTTTGGTAACAGAGTTGAATTAACTGTTGAAGTAATAAGTTTATATAAAGTTTCAACAGGGTTGAAAGTTTAATTACTTTGGAAACGGTTGACGAAACATTCAAAGTTACCAAAGTTTGGTCATTACAGTTAAATGTTTAATAATTTTGATAACTTTGGTAACAGAGTTGAATTAACTGTTGAAGTAATAAGTTTATATAAAGTTTCAACAGGGTTGAAAGTTTAATTACTTTGGAAACGGTTGACGAAACATTCAAAGTTACCAAAGTTTGGTCATTACAGTTAAATGTTTAATAATTTTGATAACTTTGGTAACAGAGTTGAATGCTTGATAACTTAAGTAACGTGGTTAAATGCTTGAACTTGGTCAACATATGGGATTTGTTCCTTGCTTTTAAAAAAAGTCGTCTGATGTCAATGTGTACCCAATATTTGGAAAGCACCATAAAATGAATGGTTCTGGTTCTACAATCTGATTGGATGAGCCATGTTCAAAGCTGTTTGCAGCTACAAACACCAAAAATATCATACAGTTATGTTAAAAAAAACCACAGCTTTTCATCGTTTCTATCAAAAATTGGTCGAAATTAATTTCCTCTCATTGCTTTTTAGTTTTTTTTAGCATTTGTCTTAGTAGCGGTTGTGTCATCAAAAATATGGGACACCTGTTTCATTTATCTCTCACTGACTTTTTCTCTCTTAGCAGCAATTCCTGTTCAATTTCCTTGCGAACAGCAACCATATAGCACATCTCTCCTAGACCACTTTGCATTTCCCTGTGAAAGTGAACAGCTCTCAAGTCCTTCACTGTGGCGCGTGTGTGTTAATGATGTCAGCCGCATGTGAGGTGTGTGTGTGACGTCTTCTTGTCTTTCTCCAAACAGCCTCTGATTCCGAATGCTGGCGTTCCTCTGTGGAATCGGGGCTCGCGGGATCCCCGGAGAGACGTGTGCCTCCACCAGGCCAGAACAACACCAACGGCCAATCCTACAGGTGGGTTTGCTGCCCGTTCAGCGTATTTTTAGCCCAACACTACTCATCTTGGGATCTTCCACAGCAGTTTTACATTAACAAGAGGTTTGAGGATCCGGGTGCGACATTCCATGCTCACTGTGGCATGGCACATCTAAAATGTAAAGGTCCACAGGATCCAGTGTTATCAAGCATGTCACAGGCTGTAACTCAGCTCTGGAAGGCAGCGAGCTAGAGAGAGACCGAAGGAATTTGGGGTGGGAGCGAGGCATCGAACCTTGAGTCTGCATTGCCACAGGACAGAGTTTGTCATGAGAATCCAACAACTGCTAAACAAAGGGCTTATTCAGGTACCTTTCTTCCCAAATCCCTGTCCAACCTGACTCCTGGAGACCTGTGCGTGTAATGAGCCTTTGAACACACGTGCACCACATTCTCTTGTGTAAAGATATTATTACACTCTCACCCAACAAAACTGCCAATCAAGAGTATGAGCGGAAATATTCATCGTCTTATTTATTTTTAAGACACTCTACGGGCCCTGTTTTAACGATCTGAAACGCAAGTATCAAGCGCGAAACGCAAGTACCTTTGTGGACGGGTCTTGGGCGCTGTTGCTATTATACCGGCGGGATAAATGACTCTTGCGCCCGACGCAAATCTAAAATGGGTTGGTCTGAAGTAGCTTCATTATTCATAGGTGTGGTTTGGGCGTAACGTGAAATAAACCAATCAGAGCGTCATCTCACATTCCCTTTAAGAGCAGGTGCGCTTGTTCCATGGCCGTTGATATTATAACGGCGGATTTGCCAGGAGCGGTTCACAGCCGAGGAGACCGACGTTCTCGTCAGGGCTGTAAAACACAGAGAAGTGACATTGGGGATGGAGAAACCCACCCAAATTAGCTTCGGTTAAACAGGCGTATAATAATTTGGGTATATGTGTAAGCTAGATTTATGCCTATTTATTCACATCTTCATGGACACCACAATGATTTCCCTCGTGTGGTAATATTTTTCCTTGTAATTATGTATGATTTGCAAAAATGAAAACTGCTGCTTCTGTGTAGATGAGAGAAGCAAAGTGAATGTGCGTTGTGCACACGCTACATTATGGCCAAGCATGCGCCCTTAAAATAGCATCTGAACGCGCCACTAAAACGCGCCACTGACTTTAGACGAGGTTTTTCCTGGTCTGTGGCGGAATTGTTTTCTGAAACTGCAAAATAGCACCAGGGAACGTTTGCGCCGGAACACTCCACCTCTTTGCGCTGAACCGCCCCCGGGAGCGCAAGTTCATTCCCTAATTTACCGACGTGCGTCTGTCGAGGGAAAAGTCTGTTGTGCGTCGGGTGCAAAATAGGAATGATACATGCGTCGGTGTACAAAGTCAATTGCACTGGTTGCAAGATAGGGCCCTATATCCGTGTTTCCACCGAAATTACCCAAAACAATTTGTCCCAGGAACTGTTTTTTCCACCAGACCTGTTGCTTTCTGCGTTTCCACTGCGGTCTAAAGTACCATAAAGATTAGGCAAGTTATCTTATAAGTTAAGTATGAGTTTAATAAAGCCTGAACCTCGTCGTCGGTCCATCGGACGTATTTTTTAAACTCCACTGTTGATTCGAATAGCAAACAACTCCGCAACAGACTTTTAAAAATGTTGGTTGAAATAAAATGCTGCGTGAACTCAACCAATCGGAATGTTCAGCGCCCAAGTCCCACCCCTGAAAGTTCCTGAACTTTTAAATAAGCACTTCCTCTCGAGCAGGGGTTTTCTGAGAAGGACATTTTTACCCAGAACTTCATTTAGACCCTGGTCCATGCGGTGGAAACACACCGAGTCCCACCCCAAAGTCCCCAGTTCCTGAGGAAAGTTCCTGCGGTGGAAACATAAAAACAGAATGCAAACATTTCTATAGGCCAATTCACGCTGCACCAATAGTCACCGACCAACAGCAACCGACACTTTGTCGAGTTTTGTCGGATCAGTGCGTTACCCATCGGCATTTGTTGTCGTTGGTCACCACTTGTTTTCGCCGATCGAACATGTTCAATTGCATGTTCAATCGTCCGAGTCGGTGCAGTGGGAATTGGACTTACATAGAATGTGTTTTTCTGCATTCCGCTGTGTTGCATTACTGCATGCTCATTGGCTGATTCGGTGCTGCGCACGCTACTTCAGATCTACCGCCATCAACCCGGAACTAAAGTTCGATTCAGTTTGATTCTGTGAACCGGCTCAAATGTTTACCAGCTTCAAAGAACGATTCGTTCAAGAATCGAACATCACTACAACAAACTACTGGAGACACAACAACAATACACACCCACGCTGACGAGCGCTTTACATGATACACGCAAATCTAATTTAAATCAGTACAAAGATATATTTTCACTCTTAACTTCTGGAGAGAAATAGCGCAGACATTGGACAAGGAAGGAAGTTTCTAAGTGCGCATGTGTTGAGCGCCTGTGGTTTACGAATGCTATAAAAAGAAGTAGACTTTGAAAGGCTGTACTTATGCTAAGTGTGTGTGTGTCAAAACTGAAGTATACTTTAAGCTTAACAGAAAACTTTATAACGATAACGCTGTTGGCGTCTACACCAGCGCACGATATCGTTCTGTTTATTCTAAGCATGCGCTGCAGTTTTATCGCCTGTTGATATGAAAAACGGGGTACATTTAGCAATATAGCGGGTGTATGATGAATATGACGATGTTATTATGAACTACATGCCTTTCTCCCCTGACGTTCTGAGTTGTTTAAAACGTTTCTAAGGATCCTGATTGGTAGAAGGCAGACTGAGATGACGAACGGGAACATGGTTTGTGTAACATTAGCAACACATTATTAGCTGTTTGATAACGTAGTCAAGAAAAGGCTAATCATATTAATTACCGTTATGTGTCGAAAGATGTAGAGAGCGATACATAAAATGCATTATCATTCTGATAAATCGACTCTGCTATTCTTTTATATTTAGAGAGAGTTTTAGAACTATATCTTTATCGTTATAGTTATCATCCTTCAAGCGATGTTTATATGAAAAATGCTTTAGCCGTTAGCATCGTATAGAAAGCCACAAATAGTATATTTCCCACTTCATTCTATGAAAACAATCCACATATCATCATTAAAAGTAGTTTTTTTACACTCAGTTGGTTGTTGAAGAAAACTTTGAGTAGTGTAAACAGTAACTTGTTTAAATGGTCATGAACATTTAGCTTTATGCTAAGCTACAATGCTATTTCTGTTTTTTTTTTTTTTTATGAAAATATCTCTTTAAAAACCCTATTTCGTCTCATTTCACAGTAAAAAAAATAAAAATAAAAATCCCTCAGCTAGAAACATTTGATTGAAAAGCAAATGCAAATGGATTCAAATGAGTCTGCTAGTCACTCTGAGCAGCACTGGACGAAAGGCAAATTGCAAACGTAAACTTAGTGGCTTCTCTTTCATTCTCTTCTTTCTAGTGGCGAGACCGTGGGCTTTGCATGCCGGTCAAAGATTCCTCGCACCCCTGACATTGACGCAGGCAGCACTGGCAGGTCTCGCCTGGCCCCCCAGTTCTCCAACAGCGAGCCCCAGCAGAGCGCCAGCCGGCCCGGGTCGACAGGGGGCTCCGGGGGGCGGCCCAGCCCACTGAGTAAGTCATGCTCTCAACTTTCCCATCAAAACCAATACTCTCAAATTGTCTCTCAAACAAAACTTGTGTGCATTTATCTTATCTATGGGATCAGTCACCAATCCCACCCATGTTTGAAGACTATCCCTGTGAATCCCTTTTTAATGTACATCCAATGGTTGCTTCACATTTTGTATGTGTGCAGTATAAGTACACACGCCTTTTGTACTTTTACTCTCATGTGTACCATATGTTGTGTAACATCATTGCGAGCTCTCATGTATAAAGCAAATACACTGATGACAGGCCATTACTTACAATGATTTTACTATGGTCAAAGAGTGTTAACATTTCCGGTTCAGATTACCCTATAATTATTTAACAGGCGCATTAACTGTTTTGCTTAATTTATTAGTTGCGTTAACGATTTTTTTTTAATACTTTTGAGAACTAATTTGGGGAAAAAAATTATTTGAGAAATGATTTGTTAATCAATTTAAAGTTTTATAATTGCTGTGTTTTTAGATGCTAAATAAATGCAATCCAGTAACTGGCCTTAACAATATATTAAATTATTAATACTTAAAAAAAGAAAACAAACTAAAACATTTTTTTTTTTTAAATGTACTGTAACATATTTCATTCATTAATTTAATGTGATAATGACAAAATGAATCATAATGTGAGTAATTTGTTTAGGAATCAAACTGCACAGGTTGCAATAATGTATTTGATTCACTAAAAAGAACCAGATTATAAAATTAATTTGTTCAGATTAGATTACACTGATGGTGCTGAATGTTTTTGGTTCATTAAAAAGAGCCGGCTCATAGGAGTCATTCTTTCAGGAATCAGACATCACTGCTTGTGCTGTACACTTGTGATTCACTGAACTGCCTCATAACACTATATATTAATTACAGTATATTTATTTACACACACAAACTTGCATCTTTATGTAGACTTTCCATAGACGTAATGATTTTTACTGTTAAAACTGTATATTTTATCCCCCTACACTAACCCTACACTTTTGTAATATTTGTATTAATATTGTGATACACAACATTTACACAATTCACTTTTTACAGTACATTCACTCGTACACTATTTACAAACAGAAAATATGCACTGAAGTTTAAGTTCAAAACCTCTATTTTTCTTGCTAGGTATTTTTTGTCTCTCATTTTGTTCTTCATAAAACATGTTTTACCTTGTACTTTTACTTGATTTACCCCATAGAAATCACATTTGAACTATGAAAGGAGTTTACTGGAACAAGTTTATGGAAATCTAGAAGTTTAGGTTGACCGGTGTTCCCAGAGTATTTGATTTCAGGAGGAAAAGCTTAGTTTACACAAGTTTTTACAGGTTAAGCTCAGCTTTTTACATGAAGTGATAAATTAAAGTAAAATTATGAACAGTAAATAATAGCGTGAAGTAAATCTTTGAAGGAAAGTCATTGAAGATTATATTAGAAAAAAGAGAGATTACTATTAATGCAAATATGGAGATATTTGACTTGAGATAAGGGAACACTTTAACGTGTCTTTATTTATTTACTCTCTCATTCAAGTCGTTTGTTCTTGTTTTTATTGGAACAGATGTCAAGCAGTATGAAGCACAGCTGCAGAACAGCTGAGTGTGTTATGACGTCAAAGGACAAGTGTGTCTTGGAGATTGACAAAGGCGTCCTTAAATGTGCATTAACATATTTTAATTAGCTGATTAAAGTGAAGGGTTCTTGGTTTAACAAGTTATTCTTAGTAGTATAAAGTGAGTAATCATTTTATTCTGATCAGATTTGGGTTTGGGTTCCATTCTGCGTAAATTACAATTTGGACAAATACATTTACAAATATTAATTTAGCAGATGCTTTTATCTAAGGTCACTTGCAATTGAGGCACATAAATGTCATTCTCCTGAAGTAAATGTAAACTAAATCTCAGTGGTCTTCTGGGTGGTTGCTAGGGCTTTCTGGGTTGTACCTAGGTGATTGAAAGGTTGTTCTAGGGGTGCTATAGTGTTCTTAGTTGTTGCTAGGTCATTCTGGGTGATTTATAGAGTGTTCTGTGTGGTTGCTAGGTGTTTGGGTTGTTGGTAGGTGGTTTCTAGGGCATTCTGGGTGATTGATACAGTGTTCTGTGTGGTTGCTAGGTGGTTGCTAGGTGTTTGGGTCGTTGGTAGGTGGTTTCTAGAGAAATCTGGTTGATTGATTGAGTGTTCTGTGTGGTTGCTAGGTGTTTGGGTCGTTGGTAGGTTGTTTCTAGGGCATTCTGGGTGATTGATACAGTGTTCTGGGTGGTTGCTAGGTGTTTGGGTCGTTGGTAGGTGGTTTCTAGGGCATTCTGGGTGATTGATACAGTGTTCTGGGTGGTTGCTAGGTGTTTGGGTCGTTGGTAGGTGGTTTCTAGATAAATCTGATTGATATATAGTGTTCTGGGTGGTTGCTAGGTATCTGGGTCGTTGTTGGTAGGTTGTTTCTAGGGCATTCTGGGTGATTGATACAGTGTTCTGGGTGGTTGCTAGGTGGTTTGGTTGTTGGTAGGTGGTTTCTAGGGCATTCTGGGTGATTGATACAGTGTTCTGTGTGGTTGCTATGTTTTTGGGTTGTTGGTAGGTGGTTTCTAGATAAATCTGATTGATATAAAGGGCCCTATCTTGCACCCAGCGCAATTGACTTTGTACACCAACGCATGTATCATTCCTATTTTGCACCCGCGCACAGCGGACTTTTCCCTCCACAGACGCACGTCGGTTAACTAAGAAATACATTTGCGCTTCCCGGGGCAGTTCAGCGCAAAGAGGAGGCGTGTTCCGGCGCAAACGTTCCCTCATGCTATTTTGCAGGTTTAGAAAACAATTCCGCCACTGGCCGAAAAAAACTAGTTTAAAGTCAGTGGCATGTTATTCATATACTATTTTAAGGGCGCATGCTTGGCCATAATCAATGTAGCGTGTGCACAACGCGCAACACTTTCATTCTCTCATCTACACAGAAGCAGCAGTTTTCATTTTTGCAAATCATACATTATTACGATAGATAGATTGATAGATAGATAGATAGATAGATAGATAGATAGATAGATAGATAGATAGATAGATAGATAGATAGATAGATAGATAGATAGATAGATAGATAGATAGATAGATAGATAGATAGACAGTTTATTATAAAGGCATACATCTAGCTTACACATTTACCCAAATTATCATACGCCTGTTTAACCGAAGTTAATTTGGGTGTGTTTCTCCATCCCCAACGTCACTTCTCTGTCTTTTACGGCCCTGACGAGAACGTCGGTCTCCTCGGCTGTGAACCGCTCCTCGCGTGCGCCTGGCAAATCCGCCGTTATAATAGGAATCCGCTTTAGAACAAGCGCGCCTGCTCTTAGAGGGAATGTGAGATGACGCTCTGATTGGTTTATTTCACGTTACGCCCAAACCACACCTATGAATAATGAAGCTACTTCAGACCAACCCATTTTAGATTTGCGTCGGGCGCAAGAGTAATTTATAATTACCCGCCGGTATAATAGCAACAGCGCCCAAGACCCAAAGTTACTTGCGAAACGCAAGCTTGATACTTGCGTTTCAGATCGTTAAAATAGGGCCCATAGAGTGTTCTGGGTGGTTGTTAGGTGTTTGGGTCGTTGTTAGGTGGTTTCTAGATAAATCTGATTGATATAGAGTGTTCTGGGTGGTTGCTAGGTGTTTGGGTCGTTGGTAGGTTGTTTCTAGGGCATTCTGGGTGATTGATACAGCGTTCTGGGTGGTTGCTATGTGTTTGGGTTGTTGGTAGGTGGTTTCTAGATAAATCTGGTTGATTTATAAAGTGTTCTGTGTGGTTGCTATGTGTTTGGGTTGTTGGTAGGTGGTTTCTAGATAAATCTGATTGATATATAGAGTGTTCTGGGTGGTTGCTAGGTGTTTGGGTCGTTGGTAGGTTGTTTCTAGGGCATTCTGGGTGATTGATACAGCATTCTGTGTGGTTGCTATGTGTTTGGGTTGTTGGTAGGTTGTTTCTAGGGCATTCTGGGTGATTAATACAGCGTTCTGGGTGGTTGCTATGTGTTTGGGTTGTTGGTAGGTGGTTTCTAGATAAATCTGGTTGATTTATAGAGTGTTCTGTGTGGTTGCTATGTGTTTGGGTTGTTGGTAGGTGGTTTCTAGATAAATCTGATTGATATATAGAGTGTTCTGGGTGGTTGCTAGGTGTTTGGGTCGTTGGTAGGTTGTTTCTAGGGCATTCTGGGTGATTGATACAGCATTCTGTGTGGTTGCTATGTGTTTGGGTTGTTGGTAGGTTGTTTCTAGGGCATTCTGGGTGATTAATACAGCGTTCTGGGTGGTTGCTATGTGTTTGGGTTGTTGGTAGGTGGTTTCTAGATAAATCTGGTTGATTTATAGAGTGTTCTGTGTGGTTGCTATGTGTTTGGGTTGTTGGTAGGTGGTTTCTAGATAAATCTGATTGATATATAGAGTGTTCTGGGTGGTTGCCAGGTGTTTGGGTCGTTGGTAGGTTGTTTCTAGGGCATGCTGGGTGATTGGTACAGCATTCTGTGTGGTTGCTATGTGTTTGGGTTGTTGGTAGGTGGTTTCTAGATAAATCTGATTGATATATAGAGTGTTCTGGGTGGTTGCTAGGTGTTTGGGTCGTTGGTAGGTTGTTTCTAGGGCATTCTGGGTGGTTGCTAGGTGTTTGGGTTGTTGGTAGGTGGTTTCTAGATAAATCTGGTTGATTTATAGAGTGTTCTGTGTGGTTGCTATGTGTTTGGGTTGTTGGTAGGTGGTTTCTAGATAAATCTGGTTGATTTATAGAGTGTTCTGTGTGGTTGCTATGTGTTTGGGTTGTTGGTAGGTGGTTTCTAGATAAATCTGATTGATATATAGAGTGTTCTGGGTGGTTGCTAGGTTTTTGGGTCGTTGGTAGGTTGTTTCTAGGGCATTCTGGGTGATTGATACAGCGTTCTGGGTGGTTGCTATGTGTTTGGGTTGTTGGTAGGTGGTTTCAAGATAAATCTGGTTGATTTATAGAATGTTCTGTGTGGTTGGTATGTGTTTGGGTTGTTGGTAGGTGGTTTCTAGATAAATCTGATTGATATATAGAGTGTTCTGGGTGGTTGCTAGGTGTTTGGGTCGTTGGTAGGTTGTTTCTAGGGCATTATGGGTGATTGAAACAGCGTTCTGGGTGGTTGCTAGGTGTTTGAGTTGTTTGTAGGTGGTTTCTTGAGAAATCTGGTTGATATAGAGTGTTCTGGGTGGTTGTTAGGTGTTTGGGTTGTTGGTAGGTGGTTTCTAGATAAATCTGATTGACATATAGAGTGTTCTGGGTGGTTGCTAGGTGTTTGGGTCATTGGTAGGTTGTTTCTAGGGCATTATGGGTGATTGATACAGCGTTCTGGGTGGTTGCTAGGTGTTTGAGTTGTTTGTAGGTGGTTTCTTGAGAAATCTGGTTGATATATAGAGTGTTCTGGGTGGTTGTTAGGTGTTTGGGTTGTTGGTAGGTGGTTTCTAGATAAATCTGATTGACATATAGAGTGTTCTGGGTGGTTGCTAGGTGTTTGGGTCATTGGTAGGTTGTTTCTAGGGCATTATGGGTGATTGATACAGCGTTCTGGGTGGTTGCTAGGTGTTTGAGTTGTTTGTAGGTGGTTTCTTGAGAAATCTGGTTGATATATAGAGTGTTCTGGGTGGTTGCTAGGTGTTTGGGTTGTTGGTAGGTGGTTTCTAGATAAATCTGATTGATATATAGAGTGTTCTGGGTGGTTGCTTGGTGTTTGGGTCGTTGGTAGGTGGTTTCTAGATAAATCTGATTGATATATAGAGTGTTCTGGGTGGTTGCTTGGTGTTTGGGTCGTTGGTAGGTGGTAGGTGGTTTCTAGATAAATCTGATTGATATATAGAGTGTTCTGGGTGGTTGTTAGGTGTTTGGGTCGTTGTTAGGTGGTTTCTAGGGCATTCTGGGTGATACAGCGTTATGGGTGGTTGCTAGGTGTTTGGGTCGTTGCTAGGTGGTTTATATGGCATTCTGGGTGATTGAAACGGCGTTCTGGGTGGTTGCTAGGTGTTTGGGTTGTTGGTAAGTGGTTTCTAGATAAATCTGATTGATATATATAGAGTGTTCTGGGTGGTTGTTAGGTGTTTGGGTCGTTGTTAGGTGGTTTCTAGGGCATTCTGGGTGATACAGCGTTATGGGTGGTTGCTAGGTGTTTGGGTCGTTGGTAGGTTGTTTCTAGGGCATTATGGGTGATTGAAACAGCGTTCTGGGTGGTTGCTAGGTGTTTGAGTTGTTTGTAGGTGGTTTCTTGAGAAATCTGGTTGATATAGAGTGTTCTGGGTGGTTGTTAGGTGTTTGGGTTGTTGGTAGGTGGTTTCTAGATAAATCTGATTGACATATAGAGTGTTCTGGGTGGTTGCTAGGTGTTTGGGTCATTGGTAGGTTGTTTCTAGGGCATTATGGGTGATTGATACAGCGTTCTGGGTGGTTGCTAGGTGTTTGAGTTGTTTGTAGGTGGTTTCTTGAGAAATCTGGTTGATATATAGAGTGTTCTGGGTGGTTGCTAGGTGTTTGGGTTGTTGGTAGGTGGTTTCTAGATAAATCTGATTGATATATAGAGTGTTCTGGGTGGTTGCTTGGTGTTTGGGTCGTTGGTAGGTGGTTTCTAGATAAATCTGATTGATATATAGAGTGTTCTGGGTGGTTGCTTGGTGTTTGGGTCGTTGGTAGGTGGTAGGTGGTTTCTAGATAAATCTGATTGATATATTGAGTGTTCTGGGTGGTTGTTAGGTGTTTGGGTCGTTGTTAGGTGGTTTCTAGGGCATTCTGGGTGATACAGCGTTATGGGTGGTTGCTAGGTGTTTGGGTCGTTGCTAGGTGGTTTATATGGCATTCTGGGTGATTGAAACGGCGTTCTGGGTGGTTGCTAGGTGTTTGGGTTGTTGGTAAGTGGTTTCTAGATAAATCTGATTGATATATATAGAGTGTTCTGGGTGGTTGTTAGGTGTTTGGGTCGTTGTTAGGTGGTTTCTAGGGCATTCTGGGTGATACAGCGTTATGGGTGGTTGCTAGGTGTTTGGGTCGTTGCTAGGTGGTTTATATGGCATTCTGGGTGATTGAAACGGCGTTCTGGGTGGTTGCTAGGTGTTTGGGTTGTTGGTAAGTGGTTTCTAGATAAATCTGATTGATATATAGAGTGTTCTGGGTGGTTGCTAGGTGTTTGGGTCGTTGCTAGGTGGTTTATATGGCATTCTGGGTGATTGAAACGGCGTTCTGGGTGGTTGCTAGGTGTTTGGGTTGTTGGTAAGTGGTTTCTAGATAAATCTGATTGATATATAGAGTGTTCTGGGTGGTTGCTATGTGTTTGGGTTGTTGGTAGGTGGTTTCAAGATAAATCTGGTTGATTTATAGAATGTTCTGTGTGGTTGGTATGTGTTTGGGTTGTTGGTAGGTGGTTTCTAGATAAATCTGATTGATATATAGAGTGTTCTGGGTGGTTGCTAGGTGTTTGGGTAGTTGGTAGGTTGTTTCTAGGGCATTATGGGTGATTGATACAGCGTTCTGGGTGGTTGCTAGGTGTTTGGGTTGTTTGTAGGTGGTTTCTTGAGAAATCTGGTTGATATATAGAGTGTTCTGGGTGGTTGCTAGGTGTTTGGGTTGTTGGTAGGTGGTTTCTAGATAAATCTGATTGATATATAGAGTGTTCTGGGTGGTTGCTTGGTGTTTGGGTCGTTGGTAGGTGGTTTAGATAAATCTGATATATAGAGTGTTCTGGGTGGTTGCTTGGTGTTTGGGTCGTTGGTAGGTGGTTTCTAGATAAATCTGGTTGATATATAGAGTGTTCTGGGTGGTTGCTTGGTGTTTGGGTCGTTGGTAGGTGGTTTCTAGATAAATCTGATTGATATATAGAGTGTTCTGTGTGGTTGTTAGGTGTTTGGGTCGTTGTTAGGTGGTTTCTAGGGCATTCTGGGTGATACAGCGTTATGGGTGGTTGCTAGGTGTTTGGGTCATTGGTAGGTGGTTTATATGGCATTCTGGGTGATTGAAACGGCGTTCTGGGTGGTTGCTAGGTGTTTGGGTCGTTGGTAGGTGGTTTATATGGCATTCTGGGTGATTTGAAACAGTGTTCTGGGTGGTTGCTAGGTGTTTGGGTCGTTGGTAGGTGGTTTATATGGCATTCTGGGTGATTGAAACAGCGTTCTGGGTGGTTGCTAGGTGTTTGGGTTGTTGGTAAGTGGTTTCTAGAGAAATCTGGTTGATTAATAGAGTGTTCTGGCTGGTTGCTATGTGTTTGGGTTGTTGGTAGGTGGTTTCTAATTGTTGATTGATCATTGTTCTGGACGGTTGCCTAGGTATTCTGGATTGTTGCTAGAGTGGTCTTGGTTGTTGCTACAGTGTTTTGGGTGGTTGCTAATGTGTTCTGGTTTTGCTAACACATTCAGAGTGATTGATAGGTGTTCTGGGTGAAGGGAAGGGTGTTTAATTTGTTGCCTTGTGGTTGCGAGGGCGTGTTCTGGGTTATTAGGTTATTAGGGTGTTCTGGCGGTTGTTTGATTGCTAGGTTGTTGGTACAGTGTTTTCGGTTGTTGCTAAGGTGTTTGACTTGTTGCTACAGTGTTTTTGGTGCTTTAGGGCATTCTTAGTTGTTGCTACAGTGTTCTGGGTTGTTTTTGTAGGTGTTTTGTTAGGGCATTCTGTGTGATTGATAGGGTGTTTTGGGTGGTTGCTAAGGTATTATGGGTGGTTGCTAAGGTGTTCGGGGTTGTTGCTGAGCAGTTGCTATTGTGTTCTGGGTGATTTATAGGGTGTTTTAGATTGCATCTGTGTTCTGGCTTGTTGCTAGATGTTTACAGGGTTATTAGTTGGTTGCTAAAGTGTTGTGGATGGTTGCCAGGGCGTTGTTGTGTGGTTGCTAAGTTGTTTTTGTCGCACATAACTTTATTTTAACAGTTGTGGTTATGTGCAAGTAACATTAAAACAGTCATTCTGTCTTGACATTACAATGTCATAATTTACTCAATTACTGTAAATGCATGTATTATTACTGTATAAAGTTACAGGGTTACACTATTTTAGGGTGTCCTTGTTGCAGTGTAATACATTTAATTACTGAGTAATAATTAATCAGGATTAGGGTTTGGTTTATGGTCAGTTGCATGCAATTATGCATAATTTAGGGGTGTGCAGCGGAGCCAAGATCTGTATTTGTATCTGTATCTGTAACAATCTCAAAATTATTCGGATCTGTATCCGGATAAAACTGGAAGTGGGCGGGGCTTTACCCGGAAGTTCGTACAATTACTTGAGAAGACCGTAGTCTGTGGTTTTACAGCCTATCTGTTTTCTTTGCAGTTATCACTGAACAAATATACCTTGTATAACAGATAAAATAATATTTTTTTTATGATTATAACATGTATTTAAATATCTTCTAACTGTCGAAGCCGATAGCCTCGTATTGGCAATGCTGGTTTCTGAGACGCGCAGAGACAGAACGCACATACGGCTGTTTGATTTGCGATCTTCCTGTGCTTATTCCATTCATTCGTGTATCATATTATAAAATTATATAAAATTGTAGAACATGTGAATGATGTAGTATTTCAGTTGATTTACTCTTGCCAAGCTCTGATTTCTATGAAACACATGGAAAGGCAACAGCAACAGCATATCAAACATTTTATATCCATTCCACTATGAGGTCTGTCTTTCAGAAATGAGAATGGAATTACAGTAGACTTGCCCATAGTGCATTTGATGGTGACTTCCTGCCTGATGCATTACTGGAAAATCAATTATCCTCTATAATGCACACATGGTCAAAGCTCCACATTATGGTTAGTTCCTGTTAAGGGCTCCATCTTTTTATCTCACCGATCGTAATATTACAAATTGGAAGAGGCACTCAGTGTGTCTGTTCCGACCACAATCTGATCAGTTAAGACCACGAGGAATATGGCTATTGAACTAAGAATACAACATTACCCAATGTGAGATCACTGCTAGAAGGGTGAAGCTCACAAAACCGGTCAAGAACATTTATGGGTCATATTTTGTCTCAAAATTATGGCTTTTTTATTTTTAATCAAATTAATTACATAAATTACAGAAAAGCCCTCGGATAAAAATGATTCAAAGACATTGCATGGTTGTAGCAGATGAAAAAAATAATTTAATAGACGATAAAATAAACAACAAAATAGTCCAACTTGGGGAGGGAAAATACTGCTGTGTTCTGTACTGTCATTGTTCCGATTGTGGAAAAATATTATTATTACTTATTTTTATGTACGGGTCAAAAAGCATTATATTTGTGTTCATTTGTAGCACTTTTTTAAAGAATTGCACCAAATTTACATTTGATATTGACGAACAAAAATGTTAGCCTTTATTTTTATAATTTCAGTTTTCACGTTACGTGCTTTTGTCATTTTATTAGTTTTCATATATATTTATATATAGTTTTTATTTATTTCCATTTAATAATTTTAGTGCTTCAACGTATGCTTATTTCAGTTTATTGCCAAGCCAACATTTCGAATTTTTAATTCATTGTTTACATTTTTCAACTAATATTTATTTTATTTATATTTCATTTCAGCCTCATTTCAATTAACAGAATTTAATAAACAGAAGTTTATTAGTTTATTATATATATATATATATATATATATATATATATATATATCATTCCCAATGACATATATATATATGCACACACACTAATTTATTATTAGTAAATAATATTACATTATTATTATTAATATTATTATTATTTTAATTGTATGTATTAAAAAATCTCAATGACATTAAAACAGTGATATATTATTTAAATTGTAAAAATGTATTGTATTTATTGAATTTACAATGATTGTAATGAATGATAAATGGAAAATAATGAGCATTTTTGGTAAAATATTTTCACAATTTAAAAAAACGTAATGCTCTTAAACAAAATCTCTATGGAAAATGTAATTTTTTATTTGTTGTTTTTTGGATATTTCTTATGCATGTTGTATTTCACCATATGATCCTGATGCCATTCTGTTGTGCATTTGAATACATCATCATATTATGTATCTGGTATTTGAATAACCATCTGAAATATGATGATGATGATTTACCTCTCCATAGCCCCGTCTAAGGGGTTTACTCAGAAATCCAATTGTCTTTTACATTTCATTATGTTCTTATTCTTATCACCTGCAATTATAGATATAAAGAGATAACAAAATTGCAAAAGAATGCATTAACGACTAATTAAAGTGGCTAGTTATAAACATGACACACACGTTTATTATGCTCCACACCTTCTTTTCACCTTCCAGGCAGCCAGTTGAACAGAAAGTGAAAAAGGGAAGCTTTCAGCAGAAGCCTATCGCCAGAGGAGCATCCAGCTTCCTGTAACAGCATCCAAATTTCTTATCAGGCCGTGGGCCTGTAGAACAAAGCTGAGGATTGTGGCTCCTGAGGACCTTTCAGCCCCTGCCACAGAGCGCCTCTGTAACACAACACACTTCAGCAATCATCACAACAAGTACTTTCATTATCCCACAACCTTCCAAACGCCTGCTGCTCCACTCCGGCTTTGTTACTCGTGAACCTCGACCACCCTCACTCAGAGGAAGCAGATGTATTTAAAAACATAGAAGAATGAAAGTGTTTTCACTCAATGTTAATTGTGTTTTCTGTATCGCACTCATGGTTTTATTGTTGTTGCAGCTTATGTAACCTTGTTTCAGCTAGCCTGCAGAGTCGTACAACTTCAAATTCACTTGTAGTTTGTTTTGCATGATTGTGCTGTGTAAAATAGACCTGATGGAGGAAACTAACACAGGTAACTTTGAACTTCCAGATTGATGTTTGGATATGTATTTTGCCATTTTAAAATTAGCTTTGTGCTTTAAAGTGTTTTGAAGTCATAGATTGTGAATATTTTTTTACATTAAATATAATACATTTTATACAAAAATAAAATGTCCTGTTGTGTCATATTATTTAGGCATGTTGACATGATCAAGACGATCTGCTGAGGTTCAAACTGAGCTTGAGAATGGAGAAATAAGGTGATTTAAGTGACTTTGAACATGGCATGAATGGCTGTTGGTGTCAGACGGGCTGGTGTGAGTATTTCAGAAACTGCTGATTTACTGGGATTGTCACGCACAACCATCTCTAGGGTTTAGAGAGAATATACTGGAGAAGATATCCAGTGAGCGGCAGTTCTATGGGAGAAAATGCCTTGTTGATGCCAGAGGTCAGAGGAGAATGACCAGTCTGGTCTGAGCTGATAGAAAAGTAACAGAAACTCAAATAAGCACTTGTTACAACCAAGGTCTGCAGAGAGCATCTCTGAACGCTCAACACGTCCAACCTTGAAGCAGAAGAGCATCTCTGAACGCTCAACACACCAAACCTTGAAGCAGAAGAGCATCTCTGAACGCTAAACACGTCAAACCTTGAAGCAGAAGAACATCTCTGAACGCTCAACACATCAAACCTTGAAGCAGAAGAGCATCTCTGAACGATCAACACATCAAACCTTGAAGCAGAAGAGCATCTCTGAACGATCAACACATCAAACCTTGAAGCAGAAGAGCATCTCTGAACGTTCAACACGTCAAACCTTGAAGCAGAAGAGCATCTCTGAACACTCAACACGTCAAACCTTGAAGCAGAAGAGCATCTCTGAACGATCAACACATCAAACCTTGAAGCAGAAGAGCATCTCTGAACACTCAACACGTCCAACCTTGAAGCAGAAGAGCATCTCTGAACGATCAACACATCAAACCTTGAAGCAGAAGAGCATCTCTGAACGTTCAACACGTCAAACCTTGAAGCAGAAGAGCATCTCTGAACGATCAACACATCAAACCTTGAAGCAGAAGAGCATCTCTGAACGATCAACACATCAAACCTTGAAGCAGAAGAGCATCTCTGAACGATCAACACATCAAACCTTGAAGCAGAAGAGCATCTCTGAACGCTCAACACATCAAACCTTGAAGCAGAAGAGCATCCCTGAACGCTCAACACATCAAACCTTGAAGCAGAAGAGCATCCCTGAACGCTCAACACATCAAACCTTGAAGCAGAAGAGCATCTCTGAACGTTCAACACATCAAACCTTGAAGCAGAAGAGCATCTCTGAACGTTCAACACGTCAAACCTTGAAGCAGAAGAGCATCTCTGAACGCTCAACACGTCCAACCTTGAAGCAGAAGAGCATCTCTGAACGCTCAACACGTCAAACCTTGAAGCAGAAGAGCATCTCTGAACGCTCAACACGTCAAACCTTGAAGCAGAAGAGCATCTCTGAACGCTCAACACGTCAAACCTTGAAGCAGAAGAGCATCTCTGAACGATCAACACGTCAAACCTTGAACCAGAAGAACATCTCTGAACGTTCAACACGTCCAACCTTGAAGCAGAAGAGCAACTCTGAACGATCAACACGTCAAACCTTGAAGCAGAAGAGCATCTCTGAACGATCAACACGTCCAACCTTGAAGCAGAAGAGCATCTCTGAACGATCAACACATCAAACCTTGAAGCAGAAGAGCAACTCTGAACGATCAACACATCAAACCTTGAAGCAGAAGAGCATCTCTGAACGTTCAACACATCAAACCTTGAAGCAGAAGAGCATCTCTGAACGCTCAACACGTCAAACCTTGAAGCAGAAGAGCATCCCTGAACGCTCAACACATCAAACCTTGAAGCAGAAGAGCATCTCTGAACACACAACACGTCAAACCTTGAAGCAGAAGAGCATCCCAACCTGGAGTCCTCGCTCCCCTGAGGGGGAACTTGTATGCTTTGAGGTCAAATATGGATACGACAAACCTTTTCATACAGTTTCTAGGAATGCTCCAAATGATCAGCCACTGATCAGAACCAATTGATAATTACTTCCTTTACTTCAGGTTTCAGAACCTCTGGCTTACAGCAGCAGAAGACACACACTGTCAGCTCAGAACAGTAAAATGAGGCTACAATTCACACTGACTCACCAAAACTGGACAATAGAAGATTGCAAAAATGTTGCCTGGCCTGATGAGTCTCGATTTCTGCTGCAACATTCAGATGGTCGGGTCAAAAATTAGTGTAAACATCATGAAAGCATGGGTCCATCCTGCCTTGAATCAGCGGTTCAGGCTGCTGGTGGTTTAATAGTGTATTGGATATTTTCTTGGCACACTTAGTATCAATTGAGCATTGTTAAAACACCACAGTCTACCTGAGTATTGTTGCTGACTGTGTCCACCCCTTAATGACCACAGTGTATCATCCTCTGATGGCTACTTCCAGCAGGATAACAGGCCATGTCACAAAAGCTCAAATCATCTCAAACTGGTTTCTCGAGCATGACAGTGAGTTCACTGAACTCAAATGGCCTCCACAATCACCAGATCTCAATACAGTCGAGCAGCTTTGGGATGTGGTGGAACGGGAGATTCACATCATGGATGAGCAGCCAACAAATCTGCACTCTTGACTGTGCTTGTTATATCGTTTAAAGATATTAAAGGCAAAAGGCTTATTGAGATGTCAAAGTTGTTATATTGGTTATGTTGTGTAATACGTTCCTACCAGACAGTTTTTTTTTTTCCCATAATATTTTGATCACAACTGGCAGCAGATGAGAAGTCCTACTGCGTGTCACGTCTTTCCCCAGTTGGTCTGAACATCTGCGCAAATCATAACAGTGTTGAAACCTCAAGCGTGTCTATGTACACTATAGCTGTGTCCCAATGTGAAGGCTGCATCACGTAGCCTTCGTAGGATTGCCTAATTGCGCAACAGGTGCTCCCGATCACCGCTCCTGGCGCCAAGCAACGGTGCGAGAGGACTGCTGCCATCCTGATAATTCATGTGATATAATTGAGTACACAGCTATGGAGCCAGAACTGGCTATTGTCATTTTTATGTTTTATATTTTACTGGAGGACATGGTGAGGATGTTTCAGCCCCGGCGCTGCCATGGCCAGATAAATTAAGCTGGTTTGCTGCATCCCAATTCAGAGGCTGCGTCCTGAACTGGCGGATTACACTTTAAACTGTTCAAGTATTGGGTGTTTACTTACGTAAATAATGTAATGATATATGAAAATAAAATAAAACTTACATAGGCCTATATTTATATATATATATATATATAAATATATATAAGGCCTATATAAAATAAAAATACAATTCTCAAAGGTTCAAATGTTCACTTATCTTACCTTGATGCGATTTTGTAGGCTAAGTGTATTATTTTTATTATGTACACAAATGGACCATGGTGAACATACAGGTTTTCAACCCTGTTTGAATATAAAACCGAATATTGAACATTGAATATTACTCCCGCTCGTCATTGTCAGTCGATTTTGCCGGGGCTTCAGACCCGAATGTTTTGAGTGTGGCCCCGAATGTATTTTGAAAAGTTGACTGACAAATATGAAACCCGGACAATAGCCTATGTAAACTCCCGAAATCATAAGTTGCCTTATTTCATTGTGCTTTGGCTTGTTGAAATCTCTCACACAGAGACGCACCACGTGAGTGATTTCAGCCTATCCTAGAATATCTCCAGGATTTGCGCGCAACAGCAAACAATCTCACAGCAATTAAAAAAAATAAAGTCAGCACCGCCGCACAGTCCTCTGTCAGAAGAGATGTTTTCAGGCTATATGCAGGGGCGTTTCTAGGTTTTAAAAACGTCAGGGGCTGAGCCCGAAACATCAGGGGCTGGGGTTATAAGATTTCAGCAACTTTTTTCTTTCTTGAGTTAATAAATGTTTTTGGCACTAATCAAAGAAGAAAACCAACTTTTTCTAACTTCTAACTTTTAAAAAGAAAAAAGTTGCTGAAACCAATCTTTAATGCTAATATATAAATTGCTCATTTGCCTCTGGACACAAAACGATTGCACTGGTGTTTGACTGAAATGTAACATCTATGCAAAATAATCCTTGAAAGATTTCTCATTTACGGCCTGTATTCCTGTTTGGAAGATGTGATTGTGTATTGTCAACAATAAGCAGAAACATTCTGCATTTCCATTTTGTACTGTGGATCATTCATTACAACATTTATCCTCATTCTCATGGTTACGAATCTGTTATCTGCTTGACAAATAATTTATGCTACTGCCCACTGACATGCTTTTAAAGCTATTGTTATCCAATTTTTTGGGCCTTCAAACACCTTAAAATGCACATATGTAGGTCCGAGAAATCCACATTTTAGAACCCCCCCCCCAATACCTCACATTTCAATGCGTGTGTTTGTGTGGTAATGTGGGCTGGTGTGGCTACAGTGCCAGGGCTGAATTTTCGAACCAGTCTGCCCCCTGCATATAGGCCCCGTAAAGAAATTGTCATTTTCAGACCGCAATTTAATCAATTGAGCTGTCTGCTCCTTGCTCCCTGAAACAATTCTTAAACTAATATTAGCACAAGTTTTGCCTCGAACCACCTGACAAATGAAGCCACGCAATGGTGACGAAGGAGTTAAGATGAAGTTTATAAGAAAGAAAAACTTGTGGCTTTTAACTCTGGTTTCGCTAGCTATTTGAGTAAATGAAAACATAGTACTTACATTTAAATGTGAAATTGCCGTCCACCACCGAACTCTCGGCCGCAATTTTTTTTAAAATAAAAATGCTGTCGTCACCGGCGCGCAATGACTTATGGGGTAGGATAGGCCACTAAGGATCCATTTATGTATTTGGCGTCGCTTTTGAACCAGGGAAGCCTTCGTCGCGCCACGATGACGCAACCGGCCTGCGAATACGGCCTTCGAAGGATGGAGAATTGATTGGGACATCCTTCGTCGCGCCGCTGTGACGCAATCGGCCTTCAAATACGGACTTCGGAGGATGCAGCCTTCGCATTGGGACACAGCTCATGTCTGTAATGCTTCTATTTTGGGTTCATTAATCCACTTTCTGTCTTTTGTTCTCTTATTCCACATATTGAGTTACCTGTCTGCCCTCAAAATATCGTGTTTATGAAGTACCTGATTTGAATAAATGGTAAGTGAATGTTAAGCAGTCTTCTCTAGAGGAAGGTACTAACAATAACTGGCTTGTTTGAGTATAACATCAAAGGCCCACAATGACACTGTCATTTCCTGAAGTAAATGTGAGTGCATATAAAAAGTCCATTCGACATAGTCAAGGAGGGACCTGAACCATCCCTAGAGATTTTAATGTGGGCTCTTTTGACATGGGCCAATCATTTTGACATGGGCCGGAAACCATTCAGGACACTCAAGCAAATGTAGAGCAACATGTTCAAATCCATTCAGAGCTAATGGACTGCTGGGTTGTTTATAACAATCACCCAGGACACCCTAGCAAATGCAATGCAATGCTACCCCCACTTTGCAATGGCAGTGAGTTTCAAAGCAAACACTGACACCACTCACATTTTCTTCAGTAAATGTAGTTTAACTAAAGTGACTAATGTGTTTTATTTGGCAGTGCTTCGCTATCTAACCGTCCACACGTGTAAACCCAACAGTTCTGACGACAGCACTGTTTCTCCAGCTTCCTGCATGGTGCGCTACACAAACAGGACAAAAACAGCACTGAAAAACAGGAATTATTTAATCTAACTTCAGCTGTGCCCCACAATCCTCTCTTCCTTTCGTTCTCCCTCCATTTCCTGCTGTATTCTGGCTGTCATGGTCTGTCCATGTGCATCCTGTGCTTCAGGGGGATTTTTCCTGTATCCCCCCCAACCCCCCCACCTTTGACCTGAAAATGGTTAAGTCCCTCTGTTTCTGTCTCCTAAAACAACAACTCCTTTGCCACCAGTTTTTGGCAGACAAGTGTGCCCTACAGATTATATTGTCCAATCTGACCTGTGGCCTCTTGGGAACGAGGAAGTCCAAATGAAAGTTATTTGTTAATGATGGACGAAACTGGGCTTGTCTTAGCAGATCCCAAAGCAAGGTTGCAGAGTTACCAGATCAGGAGATGTCAAGGTAGGGTAAGAATGGCAGTGTCCTTTTAGCGGAAACTGTCCTGCTTACAGAGCGTTGTGCTCTTTGGAACAGAATTCCTGGTGAGGTTAGACTTGTCCACAGGGGACGAGCCCTCTGGACATGTTTTTATGACTCAAGCTGAGCTCGGCATGATGGAGTACCAAACATCTGAATCCTCAGCTGTGTTGTACCTTACATTTGCAGATTTCCTGCAGGCCTTGGCATTGTGACAACCCTATATACAAAAGCTTGGAAAAAAAACTTGTAATTCAATCTGTAATTCTGAACATTTATGTAAAACCTTTATTTAAATATTAATGGCAGTTTCATCTTCCAAAAAAGTGTTATAGTAAGAATGGAATCACAATTTAGGGATTTTCACCCTGCACTTAATCTCAGGTTATTATCATTCCAAACCTCGCATTGAACCCCAGGTAAAGGAACATTTCACACTTGTAATTCAGAAGTGGGGTTAGCAATGCTTTTTACCCAGGGTAATGAAACCCTGCTCCGGAACAGAGTTAGCACCGCTTTTAACCCAGGGTAATGAAACCCTGCTCTGGAGCAGAGTTAGCATCGCTTTTAACCCAGGGTAATGAAACCCTACTCTGGAGCAGAGTTAGCACCACTTTTAACCCAGGGTAATGAAACCCTGCTCCGGAACAGAGTTAGCACCGCTTTTAACCCAGGGTAATGAAACCCTGCTCCGGAACAGAGTTAGCACCACTTTTAACCCAGGGTAATGAAACCCGGCTCCGGAGGAGAGTTAGCATCGCTTTTAACCCAGGGTAATGAAACCCTGCTCCGGAACAGAGTTAGCACCACTTTTAACCCAGGGTAATGAAACCCGGCTCCGGAGGAGAGTTAGCATCGCTTTTAACCCAGGGTAATGAAACCCTGCTCCGGAACAGAGTTAGCACCACTTTTAACCCAGGGTAATGAAACCCGGCTCCGGAGGAGAGTTAGCATCGCTTTTAACCCAGGGTAATGAAACCCTGCTCCGGAACAGAGTTAGCACCACTTTTAACCCAGTGTAATGAAACCCTGCTCCGGAACAGTTAGCACCGCTTTTAACCCAGGGTAATGAAACCCTGCTCCGGAACAGACTTAGCACCACTTTTAACCCAGGGTAATGAAACCCGGCTCTGGAGGAGAGTTAGCATCGCTTTTAACCCAGGGTAATGAAACCCTGCTCTGGAACAGAGTTAGCTCCGCTTTTAACCCAAGGTAATGAAACCCTGCTCCGGAACAGAGTTAGCACCACTTTTAACCCAGGGTAATGAAACCCTGCTCCGGAACAGTAAGCACCGCTTTTAACCCAGGGTAATGAAACCCTGCTCTGGAACAGAGTTAGCTCCGCTTTTAACCCAAGGTAATGAAACCCTGCTCCGGAACAGAGTTAGCATCACTTTTAACCCAGGGTAATGAAACCCTGCTCCGGAACAGTTAGCACCGCTTTTAACCCAGGGTAATGAAACCCTGCTCCGGAACTGAGTTCGCACCGCTTTTGCAGTGTTAACCCCGCATCGGTGTTCCAAACTTGTACAATGTGAAACAATGCGGTATTAGAATGTTATTACTTGATGCTTAGCAACAGACAACCAATCGCATGCCTTATATTCAAGTGTTTTTGACAGTGAAGGAAACACAGCACGTTGTATAAACAGTAATGTACTAACGTACTATATATGTACAGTAATGTAGTATAGTAATCACTGTAAAGCTGCTTATCACTGTAAAGCTACTTTGAAACAATATATTATATAAAGCACTATATAAATAGAGGTGACTTGACTTAATGTCAGCATTAGATGGGAAATAATATCAAATGGTGACAAAAGGAGTGACGAATAGATTTTTTCATTCTCACCTTTATAGTCTGAAAAGAGCATTCTGGGGCCGGTTGCATAAACATAGCCATTATGTTATATTAGTTTTAGTATGATCCAGTAGTAGTTAGTCAGGGGCAGTCAGTCTTACTTTTCTGTATGAAATTAGGCCAATCTATGTTTTTATGTAACTGATTTAAAAAAGTCTTGTAAAACTAGTCTTAGCGATTGATGCAACCAGTCCCAGGTTAAACTTGATAGCACAGTCGGCAATACATAATATGGGTATTCACAAAGCCTTTATCTAAACATATCGTCTCTGGTTACGCACATAACCTCTGTTCCCTAAGATGAGTGAACGAGACATTGCGTTTGCTAATGCTTATGGGGAAACGCATGCAGCGTTCGTCCAGTCAGTGACACTGACACAGCAAATTAGGACGTTATCCCAGGGTTTACAAATGTACAATGTTAACCCCAGGTCAATGACGTGCAGTGTGAAATGTGATAACCCAGGGATCTGTTTACCCGGGGTGTAGCATGGCCCAGTGTTAAAGTGTGAGAAACACTCTTATGTTGTTTCAAACCTGGATGTTTAATGGTCATTGAATCATTTCAAGGTTCACTAGGTAGTGCGCAAGTGCCAAATGTGTCAGCCCGTGCTCATGGTCAGTGGAGTGTGCTTTGAAGGGCTTTGAACTGTGCACTAAAAGGATGTGGAATGTGGAAAATGTACGAAAAGAGACTTCCCATGTCCGCGTTGCACTCCGGCTCATCCATGTCAATGTAACGCAGATGTCTTCGTCAGCAGAGTCCACCTTTTAACTACACACACCATCCTCGCGTGGCAAGGACTTGTGCACGGACGACAATGTATGCACCAGTGATTCGAGCATTTGGTCCACTAGGTAGTCCGTATGCACTGGACAGAGCAGAATGATGATCCGTTTTCCACTCTGGCTCAGGAACGGTCCACGTGACTTGTGCACAACATTTGCATGCAACCCACGCTGAATGCATCAATCCCAGCTTACGGTCAGTGGAGTAGTGTACCTTGGAATGGCTTCCACACTCAACTGTTCACTAGATGGAGTGGAAAATATGCAATAGGATACTTCCCATGTCCATGTTTCGCTCCGGCTCTCGGACGGTCTACAAGACCCACATTTCATCATCATTACAGTCCGCTGACGTCCACACACTCCATCCACATGCAACACTGATTCTGTATCATCGTGTACAACAGCGCATGCACGAGTGATTTAAACGGTTGAAAACAAAGGTTCACTAAGTAGTGTGTTACGTATGCACTGAACAATGGAGTGTACTTTAAATGTCGTCCACACTCAACCGTGCGCTAGGATGAGCCGTGTAAGTGACCTAACTTGGAGCACTTTACATAGGCTTTGTCATACAAATAGTGTATTGACCAACGTTTTTTCCAGAAAGTTAATCGCAGTGCATTCTGGGAAAAAACAGACAATTCTGCTTTAGATTTAGGCTTTTAGGCTTAATGTTGCTTCGTACCATGACTGTAGGACATCTATCTCTGAAATGTGTGTGTGTGTGTGTGTGTGTGTGTGTGCTTACGTCAGCCAGAGACTGCTCAGGAAGGACCAGAGGAAGGCATCCATGTTGTATTAGTGCAAATGCCAAATGTTATCTTCTTCCTTTGTGAAACACAGACCAAAGGCTTCCAGATGACCCAGATGTCTGTAGTTTGTCCACAGATTCTCTCTGACGAGACGGCAACCTCTGCATCTGCATATAACATCTGTATAATAGAAGAAAGTGTACCAGTTACCTTGAATCACATGCACCTTGTAAGCCAATCATATTGTGAGACTATTTTACGCCTTCATTCATATGAATTTGTAATATCTCATTTGCAGTTTTCCGTATGATCTGCTTATGCCTCACTGATGTTTAGTTTTAGGGGTAGACCTTCATGCTTACTTTATACACACACACACTCACTGGACACTTTATTAGGCACACCTGTTCAGCTGCTCATTAACGCAAAAATATCTAATCAGCCAATCATATTGCAGCAACTCAATGCATTTAGGGCATGTTTACACGACAACGATACGCTTAAAACGGATACGTTTTTCTTTTGAGTTTTCCGCGTACAGACGCACGCCATTGTCAAAACGATCCTCGTTCACACGAATCCGCGAAAACGACTAAAAACGCTGTATTCTGCTGCCAGGCCAGTAGATGGCGATGAAACACTATGGACTGAACACGTAATACGCATGTGCATGCCGGTTTCAAACGTTTCCGTTTTTTATTTAAACGAACGGCCAAAACGCGTAATTTTTTTTACGTGTTTAGTTGAAAACGGTGTCGTGTAAACAGGCCCTCGGGCATGCAGACATGATCGTGATTATCCTGCAGCAACATTCAGATGGTCGGGTCAGAATTTGGAAACACTGTTCCATCGTTAATGAATAACTACGCATTAAAACATTAAAGGGATAGTTCACTCAAAAATGAAAATTCTGTCATCATTTACTCACCCTCAAGTTGTTTCAAACCTGTAAGAATTTCTTTTTTTCTGCTGAACACAAAAGAAGATATTTTGAAAAATGTCTGTAACCAAACAGTTGATGGACCCATAGTAGGGAAAAATAAATAAAAATACTATGGAAGTCAATGGGGTCCATCAACTGTCTGGTTACAGACATTTTTCAAAATATCTTCTTTTGTGTTCAGCAGAAAAAAAGAAATTCTTACAGGTTTGAAACAACTTGAGTGTGAGTAAATGATGACAGAATTTTCCATATTTGGGTGAACTATCCCTTTAAGGACGGATCAGCTTTATAAAGTGTTGCGGAACATTTTTATGATGGATTCTGGGTCAGTGGTTAAACCATAAAATCGAAACATAAAAGGCAAAAAAAATAAAATAAAATGAAGACAAAAGATTCCAAGTGTTAATGTGACCTTCTCATAACAAACAGGAAAAAAATGGACATCATCCAAGGAACACAAAAGCACCCAAAGAAAGGGTTGGAGAAACTAAACCCAGGTTGGGACGTGAGAACTGAGTCTGTTATCAGTAAAGCACACCGCCGGCTCAGATAAACACGGCTGATGGAGTGTCCTCGAGCACGCTGACATTGAGGGCCCTTCACCGCCACACTCTCAAACCTGCCAATGCACTTCAATGAAAACACGACGCTTGATTTGTCAAATTAATAAAAATCTGATGATCATTGTTGCATTTTGCACTCTGTTGCTGACTCTCTTTCCCATGCCAGGCAACTCTACGGACACCTGGACAGTGACTCATAATGTGCAGCTGGTTTCCTCATATTGTCCTTTGCCTTTATTTCCATGACTAAACAGCTAAACGCACTGGTGCACTATAGGGAGGGCAATCTTTCTTGCTTAAGCCAAGTCATTGGATGCACTGTTGCCTTGATCATTCCTTTTAGGGTACTACTTTAAAGCACACTTTGTGTTTCAAAATATATGATGATCAAATTTTATTTATTTATTTTCTTAAATATTGAAAGAGCAATATATGAAAAAAAAAAAGAAAAAAAAATCTGGCATTTGATAAATGTATAAATCTTGTTTTATTTAGCTTTATTACTATATATACACACTCCTCCTCCAGTAGAGGCTTTGCTTTATGTGTGTGCAAATGCAAATGGTTGAATCAACAACAGAATAATACAAGAAGTACACTTACTCTGATGCAAAAACCTGCGTCATCTTTTTCTTATATGTATTTTTCTTGTTTTTATATAGCCTACTATACATCAAAAATGTTATATAATTAAATATCAAAGTTACTTCAAGGTGCCAGAAAAAGATGACGCAGGTTTTTGCATCAGAGTAAGTGTACTTGTATTATCCTGCTGTTGATTCAACCATTTCCATTTGCACACACATAAAGCAAAGCCTCTACTGGAGGAGGAGTGTTTGACGCTCAACTGTTTGGCAATGTAGTGATATACGTCAATTCATAAATCCAGACCTAAGCATTGTGGATATTAGAGAAATACTTGCAATTTTACTTCAGACCACTGGGGTTAAATTCGCACAGGTTCGGATTAAGTATAAACAAATAGGCTATATCAGATGTAAAATCCACTTTTGCATTTCTTTCAACAAAAGAGTTGACCCTTGAGAGTTATATATATATATATATATGTATATATATAAAACAAAATGAACTTATCATCATTTTGAGCTAGCTCAGTTGTGCCTGAAGTTAAAGCAACGATATTATATTTTCAATGTAAATCCCGTTCTGCTGGCTTTGCGAGTGGGCGTGCGCGTGGGCGTGTGCATGGGCGTGCTCGTGTGCGTGTGCGGTGGGCGGAGTCATCATGCCCTGCTCATTTGCATTAGAGTCACGCACGCTTTAAAAGAAACCGGCTGCGCTTCGAGGATGTGTGCTTCGCCTTCGCATCTTCCTGTGAATTGTGAAACTCCTTACTTCGGAGTTTTCAATCGTTTCTTTTCTGTCTTTATTGAGACTATGTACCGGATTGTCTAAAGAGACCCTTTCATTCATCTGAAGAACAGCAGACCTGTTTCACATAACGTTTAATAGAATATACGACAAACTCTCGGAATGTGAGTATTTGCTCGTTAAGTGTTTGTTTGTTTGTTGTGTTGTTAGTAACACTTTACAATACGGTTTCATTTGTAACTACTACATTAGTTAACACGAACTAACACTGAACAATAGCAGTTATTAATCTCTCAGTTAATGTTAATTTCATCATTTACTAATGTATTTTCATGTCAAAAGTTGTATTTGTTAACATTAGTTAATGCACTGTGAACAACCGATGGACAATTATATGTTAAAACAACGGTTAATAAATGCTTTAAATCTAGTTAGTTCTGGTTAACTGATGCATTAAATAGTGTTAACAAATGAGAGCTTATTGAAAAAATACCGTTTTGTTAATATTCTATTTGGTTACACTTTATTTTAAAGTGTCCGTTTTACAGTGTGATTATACATTTAATTACTGAGTCATATTAATTAACAACGTGCACTTGTTGTAGAGTTAGGGTTTGGTTTATGGTAAGTTGTCATAACTACATTAAGTAGGCTACATGTTACTAACAAGGACACTAAAATAAAGTGTTGCCTGCTTAAGTTTTCCTTTAGAAATCTGTATTAGATCTAGAAAATATTAATATTATAAAATCTAGGCTATGACAACGGAATATGTTTTAGCAACAGCATCTGTGGTTTGCTATATTCTATTCAAATCCACACCTCATTCAGTAAAATATGATGACATAGGTAAATACACTTCATTCAATGCTGATATGTTACATTAACATAAATATTGACAATTATAATATAATATTCAAATAACTGATTTGACTCATGTCAAATTATCTGTTTATGACAGACATCATTTCATTCCATGGAAAAGAAACTAAAAATTTGTTTATGCCAAGCACTGATCATATTACGAGATAACAATATTTCCATTGTTTGGATGTAAAGCTACATTTGAGATGAACTCGATATAATTTGCTCAGGCTTTACTACTGCTTTATTTTAAGGTGTCATTGTTATTATACATGCAATTACTGAATAATATTAATTAGCAACATGCACATATTATAGAGTTCGGGTTTGGTTTATGGATTTTATAATATTAATATTGTTTTCTAAATATAATATCGAGAAAAAAAAAAGCGGGTAACACTTTATTTTAGTGTCCTTGTTACATATGTAACATGTTCTTATAACAACTCTAACCCTATAGTAAGCGCATGATGTTAATTAATATTACTCAGTAACTCCATGTATAATAACACTGTAACAATGACACCTTAATATAAAGGGTTACACTGTTCATTGTTACAGTGTAATTATATATTTAAGTACTGAGTAATATTAATTAACATCATGCGCTTACTATAGGGTTAGAGTTTGGTTGAGGGTTTTGGTTAACTATGCATAATTTATTACTATGGTAAGTACATGTAACATATGTAACAAGGACACTGCAATATAGTGTTACCAAATAAAGTGTAACCAAACAGAATATTAACAAAACGGGGTTACACTTTATTTTAAGGTGTCATTGTTACAGTGTTAACAATATATTTAAGTACTGAGTCATTTTAAGTAACAACATGTACTTACTATAGAGTTAGGGTAGGGTTAGGGTTTGGTTGGGGGTTAGTTGCATGTAATTATGCATCATTTACTGTTATTACGTACATGTAACACAAGTAACAAGGACACCGTAAAATAAAGTGTTACCCAAAAACGGTAACGCGTTACAATAAGGGTTCGGTTTATGATGTCGATTAGAAGGAGATCACAATTCTCGTTTTTCCGACTCCAGGAGGACGACCAGAGAGCGATGGCGAGTTTACAAGCGCATTAGCCTGATGTTCTTCCTGGCCGTGGTCACGCTCACCGTGGTCCAGAGGGGGAACATCACCTCGCTGCAGGACCTCCAGGCGGACCGCATCGAGCGGCAGACGCGCATGGAGCTCATGGCGGGCGGCGAGCTGCCGAAGAAGGCCTTGATTACTGTGAACTTCTGGAAGAGCGCGGCACAACCGGAGTCCAGCACAGACGGTCCGAGGACAACCCAAAAGCAGAGGCCCACGACCTGGGACGTCACCTCCTCCAACTGCAGCATCAACCTCAACTTCTCCTCGTCGGACTGGTTCACGGGTCTCGAAGCCAACTTCAAGCAGTTCCTGCTCTACAGGCACTGCCGATACTTCCCGATCCTCATGAACCACCCGGAGAAGTGCGCCGGAGACGTGGACCTGCTGATGGTCATCAAGTCGGTCATAACGCAGTACGATCGGCGGGAGGTCATTCGGCAAACTTGGGGCAAAGAACAAGTGATCAACGGGAAACGAATCAAGACCATTTTCCTTCTCGGAGCGTCGTCCAACGTTGAAGAGCGTGCGAATCATCAGAAGCTCCTGGAATACGAGGATTACATTTACGGAGACATCCTCCAGTGGGACTTCATGGATAGCTTCTTCAACCTGACCCTCAAGGAGATCCACTTCTTGAAATGGTTCTCCACGTACTGTGGAGGAACCCAGTACATCTTCAAAGGAGACGACGACGTGTTCGTCAGCGTTCCCAACATCTTGGAGTATCTGGAAGTCAGCAAAGACTTGAAGGACCTCTTTGTCGGAGACGTCCTCTTCAAAGCCAAGCCTATTCGCAAAAAGCAGAACAAGTATTACATCCCGCAAGCCTTGTATAACAAGACGCTGTACCCGCCGTACGCCGGCGGAGGAGGCTTCCTGATGGACGGTCCCTTGGCGCGGAAACTCTACGAAGCGTGCGAGACTCTGGAGCTTTATCCCATCGACGACGTGTTTCTGGGAATGTGCCTGGAGGTGCTTCAGGTGACTCCGGTAAAACACGACGCTTTCAAAACCTTCGGGCTCGTGAAGAACAAAACCAGCCGGTTGAACCGGGAGCCGTGCTTCTTTAAGAGCATGATAGTGGTGCACAAG